>NC_030439.2:20682842-20727842 GCF_001660625.3 Ictalurus punctatus | reverse complement strand
GATGCTAATATAAATGGTGATGCTAATGTTATCTGTACCAAGACCTAAATGTCATTTCCTGTTGTGAGAAAGGCCCAAGCCAAGGCTGATCTTCAGCCTCTGCCAGACTTTGACGATAGTATGTTGCAAGGCAGGACCAAAATTCCTAGAAAATCATGCCAACAGCAGCGTTTAGTGAGGTATCTGGGTGCCCCAGACCCCGAACCTTCAACAGAGGGTCTTGAGGTCAGTGGCTAGTGGATCCCATAGGATATAGGTAAATTGCAAAGAGAAGATGAGATATTGAAGCCTTTGTTTGCCAAAGCTGAATGTAAAAGTTAGTATAGTGTGCGTGATTAGCAATATGTTGTTGTGAATGATGTTTTATATGTGAAAACTGGAGATGAAACATGTTTGGTTGTTCCCGTGTCTTGTCCCCTAGTTTTACACCTAGCACACACAGTCCATTGGGTTGGCCACATGGCCCAGCAGAAAACACACTCACATCAGCTCATGCTTTTACTGGCCATGAATGTAAACTGATATCAAGACATACTGCACCAAATGTCCTACCTGTCAAAAGACCAGTGCATCAGCGGGCCAGAGCTCCCCTACATCCACCGCCTGTCATATCTGCCCCTTTCCGCCGCATCATCATGGACATTGTGGGGCCACTTGAAAATAACAGTGTGGGACAATGATACATCTTGGTCCTCTGTGATAACTCCACAAGATACCCTGAAGCCTTCCTACTCCATACTATCACTATGCCCAAGGTCATCCATGCCCTCATCCAGCTGTTCTCCAGGGTAGGCATCCCAGAGGAGATACTGACAGATCAAGGGATGAACTTTACTTCACGTCTGATGAAACAGCTCCACCAGACACTGGGCATCACTGCTCTGAGAACCAGCCCTCACCCACAGACTGATGGACTGGTGGACAGATTTAATCAGATCCTGAAGTCCATACTGTGGAAGTTTATCGCAGACACGGGAAGGGACTGGGACAAATGGCTACCATTCGTCTTATTCACTTACAGCGTACCTCAAGCCTCGACTGGATTTCCCCCCTTTGGGCTCCTGTACAGTTGTCAACTTCAAGGACTGCTGGACCTCCTTTGGAAGGGCTGGGAGGCCCCTACAACCAGTACAGAAGAGAGGAGCATTATCAAGTTTGTCTTGGAGATTAGGGACCATCTCAAGTGCTACAAAGAATAATCAAGAGAAAATCTGCAGCAAGTGCAACAAGGTCAAAAGAAGTGTCATGATCAGCAGGCAAGGCTTTGTCAGTTCCAGCTGGGGAAGAAGATACTGCTACTGTTACCATCTTACATGAACAAACTCTTGGCCAAGTGGCAGGAGCCATAAATTGTACTGAGGAATATGGGTCCAGTAACATATGAAATTCACCACCCCGACAAAAGAATATCTCTTCAAACTTATCATGTATACCTACTAAAAGAATGGAAAGAACCATGCTGTAAAACCCCAGAGTCATCACTGATGATAAGGAAGGTGGAGGATATGGAGGAGGACAAACAAGCTCCCGAGGTGAGACCACAAAGTCAGCCTGCAACAGTGACCCTAGAACACCTGGCAGAACCACAGAGGGCTGAACTTCTAAGACCTTCTCAACCGGTTTCCATCCTTATTCCATCAGAGGCCTGGATGGACAGAGATGATCCACCACACCATCCATCTTACTGACCCTACTCCATCACGACAGAGGCCTTGCCAGGTGCCAGAAAAACTCATGGTTCCCTCGAAAGAAGAAATTGAGACGATGAAGCAGCTGGGAGTAATAGAAGTCTCCACCAGTGACTGGAGCAGTCATCGTCCCAAAAAAGGATGGATCAATCCAGTTTTGCATTGACTTCTGTAAGCTAAATGCCCAGTCAAAGTTTGATGCCTTCCTTATGCCAAGGATTAATGAACTGATTGAAAGGATAGGACAGGCCCAGTCCATCACCAGCCTGGACCTCTGTAAGGGGTACTGGCAGGTGCACCTTGATCCAACCTCCAAGCCGCACACTGCTTTCAAGGTGCTGCTATGGTTATACCATACGATCCTTCCGTTTGGACTTCATGGGGCACCTGCTACCTTCCAGATGCTGATAGACAGAGTATTCCAGGGCTGCGAAGTGTGGACTGCTGCTTACCTGGACAATGTGATAATCTACAGTAACACCTGGGTAGACAACCTGGAACATCTGCGACAGACCCTAGAGAGGATCCAAGCAGCAGGGCCTGTCCTTGAACGTGGTGAAGTGCGAGTAGGAATGACAAGAGACCAGTTACTCAGGAAAGTATCAGGTTAATGGCAAACTGCGACCACAGGTGGGCATGGTGGAAGCAATTCGATGCAGCCCCTGACCCTGGATGAAGAGGTAGGTGAGATCCTTCCTAGACCTAGTGGGCTGGTACCACAGATCCATCCCTCATTTCACCACGATTGCAACACCCTTGACATACTTGCTAAGTAAAGCTGCAAAGAACCCTGTAGCGTGGGCCAAAGACCGCGAGGCAGGTTTAAACCTTTGAAAGAGATGATATGCTCCAGCACGGTCGTACAAAATCCTGACTTTTCTCAAATGTTTCTGGTGCAAATGGACGCTTCTGAGAAGGGTCCAGAGAAGGGCCCACGGGGCTGAAGGACCAGAGAATCCAGTTGTCTTCCTTAGTAGAAAAGAGACCAGAGAGACCAGGTATTCAAACTTCGAGAAAAAGTGTCTTACTATTAAGTGGTCCCTGGAAGCCCTCTGGTACTACCTCCTGTGGAGGAAGTTTGACCTGAAGATGGACCACTGACCATTGACATTGATCCACTCAATGAAAGATCACAACACCAAAGTGACAAGATGGTACCTGGGCCTCCAACTCTACACCTTCAAGGTACAAACTCTAATCCTAAGGAACCTAGGGGCCGATTAGAACCCAGTACGCGGATTGGAGAGGGAGGAGGTGATGGGTTGAAGTAATTATCACTGCTGGGAACGGAAGCACTGGCAACACACATACACTTACCTCTGAAAAGACCTGCTGGATCACAGTGATAAAGAAGACAGTGACGATGACGAAATGATGATGATGACTGAGGTGATGAAGATGACAGGGATAATAAAGACTGTGTGTGTGTGTGTGTGTGAACACCATTAGCATAATCTTCATCACAACATCACATTCTGGCATTCGCTGCTCTACAGCTCCACCAGTGTGTGTGTGTGTGTGTGTGTGTGTGTGTGTGTGTGTGTGTGTGTGTGTGTGTGTGTGTGCCAGTTTTAAAGGGCGGTCACACTCCATCAGTAAAAACATTAAGAGTGTTTAAGAGGAGCAGGAGTTAATGAAGCACACACACACACACGCACACGCGCACACAGTGAGATGGTGGTGATTGTGATAAAGATAAAAAAAGAATGATGGTGAGGAAGATGATTTTGATGATGCTGTTGGTGGTGGTGGCCCTGTTGTTTGTGGTGAGATCAATGACAGTGATGACAATGGTGATGATGATGATGATGATGATGATGGTAGTGGTGATGTTTGTGGTGATGGTAATGACACCGATGATGATGAAGATTATGGTGATGATAATGGTAGCCGTGAAGATGATGATGATGAAGATTATGATGATGATGATGAAGATTATGGTGATGATAATGGTGGCAGTGAAGATGATGATAATGATGATTATGATGATGATGATGATGATGAAGATTATGGTGATGATAATCATGAAGATTATGGTGATGATGATGATGAAGATTATGGTGATGATGATGATGAAGATTATGGTGATGATGATGATGAAGATTATGGTGATGATAATGGTAGCAGTGAAGATGATGGTAATGTTGAAGATTATGGTGATGATGATGATGAAGATTATGGTGATGATAATGGTAGCAGTGAAGATGATGATGATGAAGATTATTATGATGATGAAGATTATGGTGATGATGATGAAGATTATGGTGATGATACTGATGATGAAGATTATGGTGATAATGATGATGAAGATTATGGTGATGATGATGGTAGCAGTGAAGATGATGATGATGAAGATTATGGTGATGATGATGAAGATTATGGTGATGATGATGAAGATTATGGTGATGATACTGATGATGAAGATTATGGTGATAATGATGATGAAGATTATGGTGATGATGATGGTAGCAGTGAAGATGATGATGATGATGAAGATTATGGTGATGGTAATGGTAGCAGTGAAGATGATGATGATGATGATGATGATGAAGATTATGCTGATGATGATGAAGATTATGGTGATGATAATGGTAGTAGTGAAGATGATGATAATGATGATGATGATGATGAAGATTATGGTGATGATGATGAAGATTATGGTGATGATAATGGTAGCAGTGAAGATGATGGTAATGTTGAAGATTATGGTGATGATAATGGTAGTAGTGAAGATGATGATAATGATGATGATGAAGATTATGGTGATGATAATGGTAGCAGTGAAGATGATGATGATGAAGATTATTATGATGATGAAGATTATGGTGATGATGATGAAGATTATGGTGATGATACTGATGATGAAGATTATGGTGATAATGATGATGAAGATTATGGTGATGATGATGGTAGCAGTGAAGATGATGATGATGAAGATTATGGTGATGATGATGAAGATTATGGTGATGATGATGAAGATTATGGTGATGATGAAGATTATGGTGATAATGATGATGAAGATTATGGTGATGATGAAGATTATGGTGATAATGATGATGAAGATTATGGTGATGATGATGGTAGCAGTGAAGATGATGATGATGAAGATTATGGTGATGGTAATGGTAGCAGTGAAGATGATGATGATGATGATGATGATGATGATGAAGATTATGCTGATGATAATGGTAGTAGTGAAGATGATGATAATGATGATGATGATGATGAAGATTATGGTGATGATGATGAAGGTTATGGTGATGATAATGAAGATTATGGTGATGATGATGATGAAGGTTATGGTGGTGATGATGATGATGATGAAGGTTATGGTGATGATAATGGTAGTAGTGAAGATGATGATAATGATGATGATGAAGATTATGCTGATGATAATGGTAGTAGTGAAGATGATGATAATGATGATGATGAAGATTATGGTGATGATGATGAAGGTTATGGTGATGATAATGAAGATTATGGTGATGATGATGATGAAGGTTATGGTGGTGATGATGATGAAGATTATGGTGATGATGATAATGAAGATTATGGTGATGATGATGATGAAGGTTATGGTGGTGATGGTGATGAAGGTTATGGTGATGATAATGAAGGTTATGGTGGTGATGGTGATGAAGGTTATGGTGATGATAATGGTAGTAGTGAAGATGATGATAATGATGATGATGATGATGATGAAGATTATGGTGATGATGATGAAGGTTATGGTGATGATAATGAAGATTATGGTGATGATGATGATGAAGGTTATGGTGGTGATGGTGATGATGAAGGTTATGGTGGTGATGGTGATGGTGATGAAGGTTATGGTGATGATAATGGTAGTAGTGAAGATGATGATAATGATGATGATGAAGATTATGGTGATGATAATGGTAGCAGTGAAGATGATGATGATGATGATGAAGATTATGGTGATGATAATGGTAGCAGTGAAGATCATGATAATGATGATGATGATGATAATGATGATGATGATGATGATGATGATGATGATGATGGATAAATGCTGTTTGGAAAGTTGTTCTGGATTCTCATCCTAGGCAAAAGCTCAGAAGTACAGCCTGGAACGCAGCCAGAGTGTGTTTGAGTGTGACAAACGGTCTTGTACAGAGTGTATCTGAGAGAGAGAGAGAGCGAGAGTGTGTGTGTGTGTGTGTGTGTGTGTGTGTGTGTTTGGGCTCTCTGCGATACATCTGATACACTCAGCAGCAGCAGCGCTTAAACGCAGCGCGAGGAGGCAGTGTGATGGACGTGCTGTGGGTGGTTTCTTTCTCCTGAGGAAAAGGAACATTAGAGGAGAGCGCAGGAGCAGGAGGAGGAAGAGGAGGAGAAAGAAGATGAGATGAAAATGCAATTTGACACGTTGCGACACTTTTGCAGCTCCGTTTTGTCCCGTTTTAATGCGTCCACGCCTAGGAATGTCTCGCAGACCGACTTGGTAACGAACAGCGGGTGAGTGACGCTCACACACACATGTGCGCTCGTCATCGTCTGTGCTCGAGTCGGCGAGCGATCTGCTGGAGGAACTGCAGACTCTTATATATTTAAAAGACCAAAATGGGCTGAATATCAAATCTCTCAGCAGTGGACATACACAGTGCTCTACATGAGGAGCAGATCATTATTCTGACCGTTATTTTATGCCCTTTCTGGTGCGTATTTGGGCTTTGGCCAGTAAATTTTCGACACGTCACGCTTGCGCAACGTATCATAAATAATGTCTCGTATTGGCAGCTAGGAACAGCTCCGAATTCTACCTTCAGAAATCTTTATTTTTTTTACGTTTTGAAACATTTTGGTCTCTACGGCCAACGTTTAAGTCGCTGCTGTGTATCAGACCCCTTTATGGTACATTCAGGAGTAAAAATTCAAGCAAAACCGGCCGGAAAACCAAAACTTTCATTTTAAAGCTCAGAGCTGAAGTGTCTGTAGTCAGGAGCTGAAGAGTGTGAGTGCAAACACATCGTATGTTTCTCGTAGCTGAGAACAGCGTGTGCTAGGCGCAGTGTAACGAGACTCGATACCCTCTGCTAGCCGACGCAATTCAACAACAGTCAGTGATCCAAAGCTTTGCGTTTCATTACTTTTAGTCACACGTCGCACTTTGCCGTTGTAGTTCGTGACCCCTTCCCCCCGCCCCGTTTTTTTTTTACCCTATGTTCACACTAGCAGCTGACAAGTCGCTTGTATAAATTGTAGTTTGACTCTTGTGGGTGTGGCCTGTCCATTTAAAAAAACGAGAAATGTTTGTCGCTATGTACTGCTTCGAAAATTAAACACAGATTAATTGACGCACTAATCAGCGTGAAAATCATCTCTAACGTTTGAGTCACGTGTTACGCGCTCGGCTTCGTTCTCAGATTCGATTAGCAAAGCGAGCTAACTGTACTAGCTACGCACACGCATCAGACGCACCGAGGATCCCTGTTACTTCCGTCCAAGCTTTATTTTTCTTCCTAACAAGTTGTGGCTTGGATGACATTCCCGTGATGAACCTCGAGCTGTTTAATCTTTCTGATCTTTCTAATTATCGTTACCTTCAAAGCTGTTTTCGGTGTTAGATTTGACATGTCTGCATGCTAACATTTAGCTAACGTTTCAGGTTTATTTTTTTAAGATTGAAGCCAAAACATTACTAAAGCCAGAAAGTGGCGATGGCGATTCTGCGCATCATTACTATGTTGAGTTTGAGGAGTGAGATTAGCACATCACTGACCACGTTTAGTTAAAGTTTAGTTTAGTGAACGCTCCGGTCGTGATGGGAAAACTCGTTCAGATACCCGCACAGGCTAAAGCTCTACAGGGGGAAAAAAAAACCCCAAGTCACATGACTGGAGACTTCGACTGGAACTGGAGCTGGAGCTCTTACACTGGAACTGTTTCGATGTAGAGAAGATAAAGGGAGGATTTTAAATCTGAAGACACTTGGGACGGAGCGTTGCTAAGCAGCTGCAGCGGTTTCCTGTGTGTTTTCCTTGTTTTCGTTTGAGACTCTGACCACAAATCAATACGTTTATATCACAACAAACAGCTGTCTCTGGCCACAGGATATCCAACGACAAATGGATTCTTGGGACTTGTGATGGTCCTTCTGTGTGTGTGTGTGTGTGTGTGTGTGTGTGTGTGTGTGTGTGGCAGGTTGTTGAGCTGAATTGGGAATCGTAAACGGTTTTAAAACGTATCCAGTGAAACTGTTTGTATCTCAGAGATAAATTAATAATCTAGGTGTTTTTCATATTATTTGTGGGTTGTTTTTTTCTACGCCGCACGTTAATATTATGCGAAATGTTATAATTAACTTTAACGAACCTCAGTTCGTTTATTTCTCCACACATTTCCCGTCATATCTTTATCTCCGTTCGTTGTTTTGTAATTATGCAAAATAAGTGTTAGATGTGAATAATTCATCAGCGTTAGGTAATTTATTCCCAGCGCTTTTCCTCCTCTTTAGTTAAACTACGAGCCTGTTACAGTGTGTGTGTGTGTGTGTGTGTGTGTGTGTGTGTGTGTGTGTGTGTGACCATAAAACTGAATTTGAGCTAAAGGGAGATTATTATACTGTGTAATAATTGAGTCAGAGAGTCGCATTTTCTTCCTGTCCTGTATATATTATCTATAAAGCCCACACACATTTCACTGATTGGTCCAGTCCTGCTGCCTTTGTGTTTGTGCGTGTGTGTGTGTGTGTGTGTTTGTGCGTGTGTGTGTGTTTGTGTGTGCGTGTATGTGTGTGTGTGTGTTAACCTCTACATTTCCCTGTCCTCCCTCCTCTAGCATTGATCTCTGAGCTGCTTGAGTTTCTGCTGCGTTTCTTTTCCTTTCTTTAAACCAGTCTGGACTGTGTGTGTGTGTGTGTGTGTGTGTGTGTGTGTGTTTGTGTGTGTGTGTGTGTGTGCCAAATTCTCCTAATGCCAGTCTAAACGGATCGATACACGCACGGCATGGAAACAACGCCGCAGTGCCAAAGCTGATTATTCCATCTCTACGGCAGCGATGACTCTAAACATACTCACTTTGATGTTCTGTATGTAAAGTAGGGCGTGGCCCGGCTCGGCTCGGCTGGGGTTTTATCCCCACCCCACCCCCCACCCCTACGACGTGTCCTGTATAGAAATGAGAGAGAAATGTCCTGTATATCATTTTAGAATGCAAATATTTTAAATTGAAATAGATTAAAAAAAGCCTACACTTTTACCTATATTTAAAAATATTTTATGTTAATAATTGATTGTCAATTTCTATATTTTTACTGCAGGAAGTCTGTTTGAAGAAATATAATTTAAACTCAGTGTAACAGCCAATAGCGTTCGAGATACATCATGCTACGCTTGGTAGTAGCTTAGCCGGCTAGCTAAATACGGAGAACGCTTTCGGCTCCTCAGAAAAACTAATTGCCCCCTTAAACCTAAAATCTAGTTGTGCTACCTTTAGCAGCAACCAAACTCTTCTGATAACTGGAGATCAGTCTCTCACTTACTTCTAGGATTTACTCCTACGCTTTGGATTGTTGTCTCGCTGCATGATCCAGTTGCGCTCGAGATTCAATTTACGGTCTGAAGGACATTCTCCTTTAGGATTTTCTGGTAGAGAGCAGAATTCATGTTTCCATCAATTACTGCAAGTTGCCCAGGCCCTGAAGCAGCAAAGCATTCCCACACCATCACACTGTCTCCACCATGCTTCAGCGTAGATATGATGATCTTTTTGTGGAATTCTGTGTTTGGTTTACGCCAGATGTGACGGGACTCCTGTCTTCCAAACCGTTTCACTTTCCACTCATCAGTCCACAGAACATTCTCCCAAAAGGTTTGAGGATCATCAAGGTGTGTTTTGGTGAAATTCAGACGAGTCTTAATGTTCTTCTGGGTCAGCAGTGGTTTCACCTCACCACTCTTCCATGGAGCCGTTTTCCCCCAGTGTCTCTCTGATAGTGGAGTCATGAACAGTGACCTTTATTGATGCAGGAGAGGTCTGTAGGTCCTTTGATGTTGTCCTTGGCTGTTTTGTGACTTCCTGGATGAGTCGTCGCTGTGTCCTTGGAGGAATTTTGGAAGGTCGGACACTTCTGGGAAGGTTCACTACTGTGCTGAGTTTCTCCATTAGGAGATAACGGCTCTCGCTGTGGTTCTTTGGAGTCCCAGAGCCTCTGAAATAGCTTTGTAACCCTTCCCAGACTGATGTACTTCAATCACCTTCTTCCTCATCATTTCTGGAATCTCTTTCAGCTTTGCCGTGTGTTACTGTGTAAAACCTTTTAACCAACTTCCTGCTGCTGAAAAAGTTCTATTTAAGTGTAGATGTGAGTGAACAGAGTTTGCAGTAATCGCAGAAATGAACGCAAAATCAAGCAAATATTCACAGGAGTGTGCGACTTTTCAAAATGACCGCAGATTTTCTGCAGACGTCGTCACTATGCGCGTTCGACCGAAGCCCTCCTGGATTCGCGTGCGTCGAACACGAGTACAGCTAAAAGGTCTCGTTTACCAACAAACATCGCCGCGAAAGAGCGCGCGGAACAATGTCGTGCGATCGCGATTTCTCCGATTTGAGTAGTTTTCAACAAAAAAAGAATAAAAAACTTTTTTTGAAAAAAAAAAATATATAAATGATATAAAATGAGAATAATCTCCAAAACTATTTTTTTAGTTGTATCAGTAGGTGGTGGTGTCTTCAAATACACACACACACACACACACTGCAAATCTGTCCTGGCCAGACATCCTGCATCCTTGTAGATCAAAAGCTGAATCATACACACTCCTACACACAAAATATGAGTCCTCAGTGTTAACACACACACACACACACACACACACACACACACACACTAAAATATGCTGAGTTAGTCGAGATAATAAAGTCTGACAGGACCTACGTTTGGCCTGTAATCAGCTAAGTAGCTTTAATCCTCCTTAGCAAGTCTTATTTGACCTACAGCTAAATACAGCCCTTGCTAACGGCATTAGCTTAGCTCCCACAATTCTTTGCGGCTTCGCTCGGCAGTTCCCGGCCGTCCTCGGCATCTAGAACCAGCGGTCAGCTTTCTGGCTGCGTGTGTATGCACACGTGTGTGTGTGTTCTGAGCTGGCATGGGGCCTTATTTTGTGTGTGTGTGTGTGTGTCTGAGGGGAGGAAAGATGCTAGCCTAGCATGCAAGTGCTGAGTAACTAGAGAGTGTGTATGTGCATCAGGGCGTTACCTGCATGATCTGTCAGGAGTTCTGAGAGGTTTTTTAAAAAATAATAATTTTCATAAACGTCACTGCTAATGCTAGTTGAATTTTAAGTAATGCTAAAGTTGTAATAAAATTTTTTACACAACATTGTAAAGTCAAAGATTAAGGAGAAATGTATAATCTTTACTACTAATGCTAGCTGGCTAGTGATCATGAGCTAACCTGACAGGATTTATATTACATATTTATAAATGCTCTTTACTGTTACTAAGCTAACCAGCTAACGTGACATGAGTGCTGAATTTCATTCCATATTTATGAATATATATATATATATATATATATATATATATATATATATATATATATATATATATATATATATATGAATGCATAATCTTCGTTGCTAATTCTAATTAGCGATTATAAGCTAATTTAATAGTATTTCTGAATGGATTTTCAAATAATATTCATTTTCATAATTGTCATTACTACCACTGCTGTAGCTAGCTGGCTAACACGGGCTAACCAGACTGGATTTCTCACAGGATTTCTAATCTATATTTATACGGGCCCCTAAACTTCATTGTTAATTCTAGTTAACTGGCTAACATGTGCTAACCTGAAAGATTTACAGGATTATTATTCAATATTTACAACTATTTACAATTTTCACAGCTAATGCTACTAAGCCAGCTCACATGAACTAACCTGACACGATTTCTGATAGAGCTTTTTTCCTCTATTTATAAATTTGCACATCTTCATTGCTAATTCTAATTAGCTATCATAAGCTAACCTGATAGGAATTCTGAAAGGATTTTTAAGTCATATCCAGAAATATGAAGACTCTTCACTGCTAACCCTAGATCATTTGCTAAAACAAGGTAAGCTGACTGGATTTCTCACAGGATTTTTGCTCTATAGTCATAAATGTTCATAATCCTCACTAGTAACGCTAGCTATCCGGCTAACGTGAGCTATCCTGACAGTTCTGACAGGACTTTCAGTCTTTATCATTAAATAACACTGCCACGGCTGTATTTCATTAATCTGACTCAAAATAGCGAATTAAAATGTGTTCCTTGTTGTTATTTATCGCGTGGCGTTTGAGTTCTCAGTAGCTCTTTTGCATTCTTCTTGCTGATTATTGCAGAATTTTATCTCAGAATTCATCGCACATGTGACCTTTGTTGCTATAATTTTAGCTGAATGTATAGCTAAAGGGCGAGATGCTGAGTGACCACCCATTTTTCCCACCCGCTGCGCTGGCTCATGTTAGAGCAGTGCTTATGTAACAGTCCTTATTGCCCTTTCTGGTTATAGCCCATATTATTTATTTATTTATTTATTGTTTTATTCATCTTCAGTAAGCTATTTATCCTTGTCGTGATGGATCTGGAGTCCATCCCAGGAACAGTGGGTAGGAAGCATGAAAACACCCTGGATGGGACTCGTAGAGGCAGCCGATCCCTTTATGGTCTTGCATTATTAAAAATAATGGCGCCTCTGAAAATTTATTTTGACTAACATTCAGTTTGTTTTTGATCTACAGGAGAAGAAGCCCATCGGCGTCCAGGACTCACAAAGGGGACGTCGTAGGACGATCTCAGCATGGGGACGGCGTCATACCTCGCTCTCCGTCTGACTCGAACCGCTGGCGCTACCAGGAACGCCACCGGGACGTTCAGATAGACGAGCGCGAGCTCCAGCGGCAACGCGAGGAGGAGTATCGCTCTCGGTACCGCAGCGACCCCAACCTTGCGCGGTACCCTGTTAAACCGCAGCCCTACGAGGAGCAGATGCGAATCCACGCTCAGGTTTCTAGAGCACGACACGAGCGGCGCCACAGTGACGTTTCCTTGGCTTTCACAGAGCTCGAAGAGGCTTACAACGGTTTTGACGGCCAACGCCCCACGTCAAAGCGCTCGTATTCCGTAGACAGAAGCTCGCCGGCTCTCAGGACATTCAGTAAAGCACACCGTCTGGACCCGGGCATGATGGATGGTGTGATGAGGACAGACTCGCTCAGCTCGGATCAGTCAGACTCGATGAGGCCTGTGAGGAGCCGGAGATCAGGACGGTTCAGGGCGGCGGGGAGCTTCAGCAGTTCGGAGGAGGAGATCAACACCACGCCGGAGTACACAAGCTGTGAAGATGTGGAGCTTGAGTGCGAATCCTTTGGTGAGAAAGGTAAGGGAACATGCGTTTCCTGTTGCTAGGCAGGGTTTCAATCCGCTACACAAATCCATATCTTTACTTCTTTTCCCCATACGAACTGTGTTTTAGGTTTATGCTACGTTAAAATAGTACTGTGGTTACCATGGTTCTTTTTAAAATAACACCCTTGTAGTATTTACAAGAAATGTAGCTGTGTTTTCTTTTTAAAAAGTGCTTTTTTCATGGCATTTCTTCATATGGGTGCTAAAAATTGACGTATTTGGACACATTTTACATAGAAATCACACTTTTGAATGTCTCAAGCGGCTCAGGTCTGCGTCTTACCGAGCTGATTTTTAATTCCACAGACTGGTTGTAGGCATATGGTTAAATTTTTTACGATAAAGTTTCTGTCTGCCGCGTTTTCCATAATGTAACGAAGCTCTCCTTTAGCGAACAAGATGATCAGACGATCCCTTTTTTACGTAAGGACCGTTATGAAGCGCTGACGCTGGAGACTCCTTTCATAAACGTTAAATAAGCATCTCCTTACAGTAAGTAGTGTTAAGTAAACATCTCTGTACAAGCCTCTGTGAACGAGCTGTTACTATAGAAACGATAGCGTGTTAGAACGAGCGTGTTCATATAAAGCCGCTGTTCTAGAAAATGAATCAGCACCTTCGGACCGATCGCAATCCAGTACGCGACAGCGACCTCACGCAGGTCTATAACACACGGTGTGGAAGTGAAGGCTCGCTGTTCGCTGACCCGGAGTAGACGTCAGTTGCGTGTGGTGTGTTCAGTATGTATGACATCACTGCTGAATATTTCATGCTCTGTAATTAAAGCCCAGTGCGGCAGAGAGGACTCTGAAAGCTGTGCAGATCATTACAGCATGCCATCATCTTCCACTAGGTCTGCTTGAAATGATGGCCGAAACCCGACACTGGTCCCATCCCGACATCCTGACAGTAACTGAGCGCTTCTCTGCAAAGCGAGACGTCACAGGCATTACGGCAGCACGCTTGAAGACGGGTTGAGTTGCTGTGGTCACGCACGTGATCGGTGTTGTGGTTCTGATCCGCTGTTTCAGGCCGCGGTATTGGATTGGAGCGTGTGATTATAAATGTACAGAGAAGAAGAAAAGAGCAAAATCAGGAGAAATTGGTTTTATTAATGTTTTATCATTTTTTGTTTATTTGAATTCATTTTTTCACGTTTGTGTTAAATCATAAATGTATACCATACAGGATGTATACCGTATAGTATATATATACCGCATATACCATACAGGATGTGTACCGTATAGTATATATACCGCATATACCATACAGGATGTATACCGTATAGTATATATACCGCATATACCATACAGGATGTGTACCGTATAGTGTATATATACCGCATATACCATACAGGATGTATACCGTATAGTATATATACCGCATATACCATACAGGATGTGTACCGTATAGTATATATACCGCATATACCATACAGGATGAATACCGTATAGTATATATATACCGCATATACCATACAGGATGAATACCGTATAGTATATATACCGCATATACCATACAGGATGTGTACCGTATAGTATATATATACCGCATATACCATACAGGATGAATACCGTATAGTGTACCATATTGTGTACTATGTAGTTTACAAACTACGATAAATGCTTCAATAACATACCTACAGTAAAAACTCTTCATATAACAACACCAGCGCAACGATCACCTCCACCACCACAACCATCACCTCCACCACCTCCACCACCACCACAACCATCAGCTCCACCACCTCCACCACCACCACAACCATCACCTCCACCACCTCCACCACCACCACAACCATCACCTCCACCACCACCACCACCACAACCATCACCTCCACCACATTCACAACCACCACCTCAACCACCACATCCACAGCCACCACCTCCACCACATCACCACCTCCACCACATCCACAACCACCACCAGATCCAAAAAATAGTCGATCAACACTTCACTGGTCAAAACACGAAATCCCAGAATACAAGGCTCAGACACAAATAATAACATTGGCAAGACTTCGCACTGAGTGAATGTTCACTGGCCCTAGATGTCTGGCTGAACTGGCTTTACACAGGAAGTATTTAATGGGTGATGAAAGGATTAGTTATTCTGCAGGCTTTGGGGGTGTAATGTCCTGGGAGGATATGACCATAATACAAACATTCAATAATAATAATAATAATAATAATAATAATAATAATAATAATAATAATAAAATAATAGTAAAATTGATTAATAATAATAATAATAATAATAATAATAATAATAATAATAATACATTAATAATAATAATAATAATACAGCAGCAGTTGAAAAGTAAAAATGACTGACCTGGCAACCCGGATCAACTGTAACTGTAACTCATAACGTTCCATAGAACCTAAACACTAAATGCAACAACTCCACCTGCTTCTATCCTCCTTCTATCCTCCTTCAATCTGTGAACCCACATTAACATCATATGCTTTCCTTGTCATGGTGGACAGGAAGATGTGGAATCTCTGATGAGCTTATCTCGAGAGAGTGCCAATCCGTCACGGATTAGCAGATGTCATTTGGTTTAGAGTCACGCTAAGTTGAAAAGAAACAATAAAGACAATTACCAAATAAATAATGAAACTTAATGGAGGTTTTGTTGAAGTTTTTAAACTGCACGTATAGCTGCAGTACACACTTTCAGTTTTTTTTTAAACCTGTTTATTCAATTATTTATCTATGTTTGTAATTTGTAAAGATGGATGGAAGCATGGCGGTGAGTGTGTGTGCTTTTCGAGGTAGAGACCCGGAAACTCGTGGAAACGGTGTGTGTGTGATGCGAAGTGAACATCATGTAGGACGGAGTGTTTGAGCCTCCAAGAATAAAGCCT
This sequence comes from Ictalurus punctatus, assembly GCF_001660625.3. NCBI lineage: Eukaryota > Metazoa > Chordata > Actinopteri > Siluriformes > Ictaluridae > Ictalurus > Ictalurus punctatus. Next base: position 20,711,860 of record NC_030439.2, on the reverse strand, counting down.
AATCCCATTATTCTAATGCACGAAGGAGGAGGAGCGAGGAACAGAGCTGCAGAGAAAGCGAGAGAAAGTCAAAAACACGGCACGGCCTCTTTATTATCAGGTTAGGGGTCAGATTGGACGTGTAATTATGAGCGTGGGAACACAAATACGTCTGTAACGTGTATCGGGATCAGGACTGACACCAAAGCAAATCATCTTTAGTGAATTTCTGCCGAGGTTTGGAAGGAGACGGGGCCACGGAAAGCAAAGACGGATTACTGACAATATATTTGGATCAGAAGGTCCTGAAAAAACTCTCGGAATGAGGAATTGCACGCGTGAGGAATGGAGCCGGCTCACATCTGAGTGATGAGAGGAAACGTAAGGCCGCATTTCTCGTGTTTTTATTGTTAAAGGTTCATTTTAATGTTGGAAATTCTACTTCCATTGATATTTTATCTAATCAGCTGCGAAGGTTTTTGAAGGTAAACGTTCATTTTGAAACTGATGCATGCGACACGTTCCAAAAAAGTTGGGACAGGGGAAATTTAGGACTAATAGCGATGCGATGAGTTGAAATAAGAAGGTGATGTGAAACACGTGAGGCGATCGTCTAATCATAGTATATAAGGAGTTTCCAAAAAAGGTCTAGAAGGTCTAGTCCTTCAAGAGCAAGGCTGGGTCGAGGCTCGCCGATCTGCCAACAGATGCGTCAGAGAATAATCCAACACTTTGAGAAGAACATTCCCCAAAGACACATCGGTAGATTTTTACCATTTCACTTCTACAGTGCACAATATAATTAAAAGATTCAAGGAATATTGCCAAATCTTCTGAATGCGCGTGATCTCCGATCCCTCAGACATCACTGTCTTAAAAACCGTCATGAGTCTGTAACGGAGATCCTGACACGGGCTCGGGAATACTTTGGTAAACCTTTGTCAGCGACACCATTCGCCGCTGCATCCACAGATGCAAGTTAAGGCTTTACTTTGCAAAGCAGAAGCCATACGTCAACACTGTCCAGAAGCTCTGCCCACTTCTCTGGGCTCGGTCTCATCTGAGATGGACAGTAGCATAGTGGAATCATGTTTTGTGGTCCGACGAGTCGACGTTTCATATAGTTTTTGGATAAAATAGTGTCGTGTTCTCCGGGCCAAAGAGGAACAGGACCGTCCGAGCTGTTATCAGCATCAGGTCCAAAAGCCAGCGTCTGTCATGGTATGGGGGTGTCAGTGCCCATGGTATGGGGGCATGTCAGTGTCCATGGTATGGGGGCGTGTGAGTGCCCATGGTATGGGGGCGTGTCAGTGTCCATGGTATGGGGGCGTGTCAGTGTCCATGGTATGGAGGCGTGTCAGTGCCCATGGTATGGGGGCGTGTCAGTGCCCATGGTATGGGGGCGTGTCAGTGTCCATGGTATGGGGGCGTGTCAGTGCCCATGGTATGGGGGCGTGTCAATGTTCATGGTATGGGGGCGTGTCAGTGTCCATGGTATGGGGGCGTGTCAGTGCCCATGGTATGGGGGCGTGTCAGTATCCATGGTATGGGGGCGTGTAAATGTTCATGGTATGGGGACGTGTCAATGTCCATGGTATGGGGGCGTGTCAGTATCCATGGTATGGTGGTGTGTCAGTATCCATGGTATGGTGGTGTGTCAGTATCCATGGTATGGTGGTGTGTCAGTATCCATGGTATGGGGGCGTGTCAATACCCATGGTATGGGGGCGTGCCAGTATCCATGGTATGGGGACGTGTCAGTATCCATGGTATAGGGGTGTGTCAGTGTTAATGCAGAAGGATATGTACACATTTTGGAGCGACATACGCTGCCATCCAGAGCAGGACAACGCTAAACCACATTCTGCCCGGATTACCAGCGCATGGTTGTGTAAGCAGTGTGCAGGTGTTAGCATGGCCTGCTGGAGTCCTGACCTACAGCTGAAGAAATGTATAATGGATGAATGTGGAAAATTCCACTTGCTAAACTTAACCAAGAGGTGTCTTCACTCAGCATCCAAACGCTTAATAAGTGTTATTTAAAGAAAAGGTGACGTTACAGAGCGCTAAACAGTCGACTGTCCCAACTTTTTTGGAGTGTGTTGCAGTCATCAGATTTTAATGAGTGTATATTTTCAAAAATAAATTAAAATTCACAAAGTAAAACATCAAATAACGTGTTAATGTGTTTTCAGTTAAAGTACAGGGTGAACTGAATTTTCAGCGGACTCTTTTTGTTTGTTTTTTTGCATTTTCCATACTGTCCCAACTTTTTCGGAATTGGGGTTGTAAACGTACGTTCCCGTACATATCACATTCATGAAGTGGATCTTTTAAACGTTAAATAAAAAAACAAAAACAAAACCTGGACCTAGATCATATTTGTAAGGAATATAACAGCGTGTCATGTTGTTACGATGTGGTGTGATGAAGGAGTTACTGTTACTATGGCGACGTTGATTATTTTCCTATAACAGCACATCCTTATGTGTTTTATTCCTCTTACAGCACAGCTGTTTGCTGACGATTTCTCCATAGACATGTTAAAAACGTGTGTAATCGTTGATCTGGTGAAGTTTTCTGTAAGGAGAAAAGTGTTTATGGAACGTTTGTGGAAGGAGTCTCCAGCGTCAGTGCTTTGGAACAGTCCGCGGTAAAGCTTTAGCGTTACGGTTTCGGAGATCTACAGGACAGAGGCGTTTTCAGTTTCTCGGTAACATGACAAATTGCCGTTTTTTGAAGTTTTGAGAGATGCTGGTGAGGGAAGGACTGTTTGTAGCTGCTATAACGTAAGTGACAACAGGAACTCACTCAAACATTAATATAAACGGATAAAAAACTGGTAATGGTTGGAAAGTTCCTGTGGTTTAAGAGGAATAAAACGCTTGAGGACGAGCTGTAACAGGAAAAGACTCAACTTCACGGTGGTAACAGTGACTCCGCTTCGTCACGCTCCGTATTTTACCGTAACGGCACGGTGCTCTTGCGAGGTTAAGATTAAGACAGGAACTTCACGAAGAGAGAGAAATATGTGCTAGTATGAGGCTGAATGTATTTGAAATAAGCAACAGACGGAAGGAGTCCGCGGACGGAGTAGGTTAACGAGGACAGGAAGAACCTGACCGAACAAGCCTGGATGAGGAGCAGGATAAAGTCTGCTCGGTAAAACAGGACAAATCAGTGTGAGGAATCATGCGAGTCACAAGTCTGCCATGAACACGGGACGGAAAACTCAGCCAGTGCGATGACGAGCCTTCAGTCTTTATTATTATTATTATTATTATTATTATTATTATTATTATTATTCAGCACACAGAGATGTTGAGGCTCTCAGCACCTCTCCCTCTGAGTGTGTAGCTCTATCGTGTGTTTATTGGCACCTGATCTTGATGTGATAGGGAAGAGGCTCAGAGTACAGACAGCTGGGCACCGGTCACTCCGTCGCATCGATAAAGTGTAAAAATCAAGATAAATAAGGTCCAGAACAGAGCGTGAAATCTGAAGTGTTCCGGATCAAGCCCTAGCCCACGCTAACGCCGTTAAATCTGAAACCACATCATTTCTAATCTGTTTGGCCTCTCCGTTTACTCCTGAACTCTAAAACCGTCGTCTAGGATCTGCACGCCAAAGCCAATGCATATGAAAACACGGGTTTGTGTAACTTTTTAGCTTTTTTTTTGTTTTTTTTAATATCCTGGTTTGTATGATTGACACCGACAACGCCACGATTCCAAGATGGCGGAATTGCCAAGGAGCAGTTTTCTTTATCGGGTATTTTATTCTCACATTTGACTTCTTTGTATCATAAATAAGAGACACTGTGGCAAGTTAAAAAAAAAAGTGAGTTTTTTTTTAATGTCCGTGTTGCCAAAACGAACAAAAAAACGATGTAAATGACAGAAAGGTCGTAGGCGAGAGATCCGGCGCGTTTCCCGTTTTCGATCATTTCTGCATTTTCATTATGGGAAGACGTACGTTTTAGGGAGTAGACTACAAGTGAAAATGTGTCAGAAACATAAAATAGATTAGATTAAAAGATTAAATGAATAGCTACTGTAGGTTAGATTAAAAGTAGATTAGATTAAAAGACAGATTAAAAGTGCAAAGGGAAGACTTTAAGCTTTATTCCAAACTTTATGGACGCAAAACGTTTGTACTGAAAATAAATGATACAAAAGTATACTGAATAACATCAAATGTTCAGTCTCCACCTTCCAGCCTTAGGCCACGCCCCTGCGTGAGTCTGATGCTGGCGTGGAGTGATATTGTTTCCAGATGGAGCTCTGACAGTTTGTGTGTTCTGCGTGTTTGAACTTTGACCTGTGAATGCATCGAGCTGAGTTCGTGAGCCGGTGGAAAACAAGATGGCGGTGCTGTGGTTTCTTTGGTCGGCAAAAGTGCAGGGTAGAATTCGCCGTTTATCGTGTATGCTGTTAGGGTCGTAGTCAGAGTTGAGTAACGTGTATGTGGTGAGGATTTAATAGTGAAATTGTGCACATGGGTTTCAGACCTCAGACGTAACTGTGGACTTCGGCGCTGTGCAGAAGTCGTGCAAGAGTTTCACATATGACGCTGACAGATAAGAATTAAAGTAGATGAAAGTAAATAACACGTCATATTTACATTTATGTGGCAGACACCGTTATCCAGAGCGACTTACATTTATAAAACTGAGCACAGAGGGTTAAGGGCCTCACTCAAGGGCCCGTCAGTGGTAGCTCGGCAGTGCTGGGGCTCGAACTCCTGACCTTCTGACCTTCTGATATTTGTTCTTCTGAATTTTCTTCTGAAAATCCCTTTCTTGCAATAACATCATCGAGCCTGAGACTCACCGACATCAACAAACTGTTGGTTTCTTCTTTCGTGATGCTTTTCCAGGCTTTTACTGCAGCCTCTTTGTTTGTTTCGTGGCGTTTCTCCCTTCGGTCTCCTCTCCAGGAGATGAAATGCTGCTCATTTGGGTTAAAATCTGGTGATAAAACAGTGCGCTCCCTCACACCTGATCGTCATCCCATCGACCGAACACACCTGATCGAATTTCACCTTCAACCGAACTGCCCAGCCTAGACGTTCACATACTTTTGCCACTCGATCTTACATCCAGTATGTAAAATATCGGATCGTTTTCCTCGATAAATAAACGATCGGTGTGATATTTTTCTCCGGTTCGTTTCATCGGGTTCTCTTCGTCTACTTTTGTGTGAAAGTCTGATGACGTGTTAGGTCATATTTATGCAGAAATGTCGAAAATACTAAAGGGTTCACAAACTTTCAAGCACCGCTGTGTGGGTGTATTATGTGTATATAATGTGTGTGTGAGGCTCATCTTGTATATTCCCGGTGTGTGTGTGTGTGTGTGTGTGTGTGTGTGTGTGTGTGTGTGTGTGTGTGTGTGTGTGTGTTTTATCCGCAGGAGATATGGACGGCCACTGGTGGGATTATGCGTCTTGGCATAACGAGTCCTCGCCAATGTCTATGGTGAGGCGTCCAATCATCTGTCCTCACGTCCCCCCATCGCTCTTATTCACCTCTCTGCAAGTTTTCATTTCTTCTTCTCCTCTTCTATCGTCACTCTTTTTTAAACGAGAGGGCTTTAATGAGTTTGTCCCACCGGAGAAACCTCTATAGGTAGAACCCTGCACCCGAGTCTGTCTATCACAGAGCGTTCCTGAAAGCTAAGAACCCTTAAGACTTTTTTTTTGTGTGAGGAACCCTTTATTTTATTTAAAGAGTGACTCCCGGGATGTCAGTCATTACCTCGATGTCTCCTCGTTTCTCCGGCCACTGATGTCCCTCGTCTCTCTGCAAGTTTTCAGCGCACGATATATCGGCATGACGATGCGTCATTTATATGACAACGACAACAATCTAGAATCATCAAAGAAAATCTTATTTCCATGTCTCATAAATCTGATACGAGACGTTTGAAATTAAAGAGGAGGAAATCTGAGAAAGTCGCATCTACTTTCAGGATTTACTGTCAGGGGGCGTGTCCATGTTTATTTGAGTAAGACCCCGCCCTCGTTTGAAGAAGCTGCTTTAGTGTAGACTGAATAATGATTCCTTAATTGTTATAAAAAGGAAGGAAAGAAGAGTAAACCCATAAAAAAACAAATACAAATTATTACACAATAAACAAATTATTCGTTCTATTTTATATCGAGAGTAAACTCTTTAACTGCGTGCATTCCTCCTTCCTGTAAAGCTCTCTCTCTCTCTCTCTCTCTCTCTCTGTTTTTCTTTTCTCTTTAACACACTTGTGTCGTTTTGTTTCAGCTCTTCTCTTTTTCATGTCACGTTTTTTCCTCTTCTTTTTGTTTTACTCTCAACGCTGGCTGTAAATGTACCACATGACATGCGGTGTTTATATATATATTCTAGTATAGTGTATATTACGTTGTTATTAGAATGTTCTTATCATCCAAAAGACGACAAAAAGCAGAGCTTGAATTTGAATGTTTTTACTTCAAAATGCTACGAGTTCTGAGATTGAAAGAAAATATATAATCATTTTTTTTTTTTCAAAAGTGGTGTCGTGCTTTAACTCTGCAGCACCCGGTGACGTGGCAGCCGTCCAAAGACGGAGATCGGTTAATCGGGCGGATTTTGCTGAACAAGCGGATGAAGGACGGCACGGTGCCCCGAGACACGGGCGCTCTGCTGGGCCTCAAGGTAACGGCTAACAGTTCACGCTTATCTCCTGATCGTTTCCCAACCTGCTGTTATGTTCTGAAATAATCACATCAGACTGTTTCAGTGAAATCTCTACAGTTTGGTCATGATTTATTCCACATTAATTTCACATTTAGCTAGATTGCTTGCTAGCTGATATGATATGAGATATGATACAGATGATAGAAATGATAGATATGTTCACGAAGCCGTGTTAACTGGTTGGTAGTGCACCTGTACCTCAGTGTTAATGATGAAGTGTTAAGAGTGTGTTGTTGGAGAGGGTGTTGTTGGAGAGTGTGTTACTGTGGAGTGTGTTGTTGGAGAGTGTGTTGTTGGAGAGTGTGTTGTTGGAGAGTGTGTTACTGTGCAGTGTGTTGTTGGAGAGTGTGTTGTTGGAGAGTGTAACATTGGAGAGTGTGTTATTATTTTACACCCCGTGCTGGACGTGTTTATCAGTAATGGCGTCTTATTTCGGAAAAGTAATGTTGTTTTGTGCCTCAGGTGGTTGGAGGGAAAATGACTGAATCTGGTCAGCTTTGTGCTTTTATTACCAAAGTGAAAAGAGGAAGCTTAGCGGATACAGTCGGCCATCTCCGACCAGGTGCACACACACACACACACACACACACACACACACACACACACACACACACACACACAAATTTTAAGTGAGAGGACTTTACAGGAAGTTCACAAATTAACAAATTGTCTTTTGTCCTGTCTCTCTATCTCTGTCTGATTGCCTCTCTCTCTCTCTCTCTCTCTCTCTCTCTCTCTCTCTCTCTCTCTCTCTGTCCCCCCCTCTCTGTCTCTCTCTCTCTCTCTCTCTCTCTCTCTCTCTCTCTCTCTGTCCCCCCCTCTCTGTCTCTCTCTCTCTCTCTCTCTCTCTCTCTCTCTCTCTCTCTCTGTCCCCCCTCTCTGTCTCTCTCTCTATCTCTCTCTGTCTCTCTCTCTCTCTCTCCCTCCCCCCCGTCTCTCTGTCTGTCTGCACCCCCCACCCCCCCCTTCTGTCTGCAGGTGACCAGGTTCTCGAGTGGAACGGCAGAGTTCTTCAGGGAGCCACGTTTAAAGAAGTTTATAACATTATTCTCGAGTCCAAACCTGAGCCGCAGGTCGAGCTCCTGGTCTCGCGGCCCATCGGGTGAGTGCTGAGTGCTGTATTATTCATTTACTATACTACTGTCTTGAACTTCCCTGTTATCGTGTACTCCTCTATTATATTCATGTACTCCATGCTATAATATATTCCTTCAATAATATAACATGGGTCTTTATTCAATATTCTCCTGTAGTATACTAATAAATCCCTGTATTATAAACATATACAATACTCCTGTGTTATAAAAACATATATATATATATATACATACAGTAAATATATTTCCAATGAGGTTTTCACATGAAATTTTCACCAGACGTCAGTATTAACTGAAGAAATCTGGAAATATAAAGAATTCACAACATTAAAGTCCAGAAATAAAGTTATGTGTAATAAAGTGGAATGACACGGGAAAAAAGTATTAAATATTAAAAGTCCAATACTTATTTCCCCCACTGTATATAATAGTACTTATGTAATATAATCATGCATGTATAATAATAACAACAACAACAACAACAACAACAATAATAATAATAATAATAATAATAATAATAATAAAAGGTTATTGTAATATTTTACCCTTCTAATACTTTACTTTTGCAGTGACGTACCCAGAATCCCCGAGAGCACACATGGACAGCTTGAATCCAGTGAGTTTTACCATCGAATATGTTTGCAGTCCAGGAATCTGGCATTAATACAATAGGAAGTGTAAAGTAGCCGTGCTAATCTTAACCTCACACTTTTCCATCCCGCTCACAGGTTCAAGTTCATTTGAATCGCAGAAGATGGGTCCAGCCATTTCCGTCACGTCTCCTATGAGTCCCGGCGTCCTTCGTGATGCTCCACAGCATCTGTCCGGACAACTTTCAGTGAGTTCCCAGCATGCTAAACTCATCTACATGTCAGTTACACTTTACGTGCCATTTGTCATGATTCGGATTAGTTTTTACATGTTTTTTTTAATGATTATTTTTAAATGATTACAATATCCTGGCATTTTATATTCCTTTGTCTAACACATTGCTAATATTTAAACAGGTTTGAACTGGCCCAAACTGAAATGTACCCAGTGTAATGTTATTCAGAACGGATAAGATCGGCGTTTATAACACGTGCTTTGAATGTAAATTCAAAACTTGCAAAAATTCAAAAATAAATCGTTGCTGCAAATTTATGCTGGAACGTAGTTCTCGTGTTCTACGTCTCTGCTCTGCTGCGCTTCCTCATGGGTTTATTTATTCATTATTTTTATTTGGAATGAGGGAGATTTAATCTAAAAAAAAAAATTAAGCTTATTTAAAAAAAAAAAAAGATTTTTATATAACTGAAATGAAAATGTGCATTTTATCATTAATAAAGGCGCTACGCCACACTGTAGACGTTCATATCTGAATAACAACAAGCATAATATTATAGTAATATTAATGATTATTAATAATATTAGTGTCGCATTATAGAATAAAGTATTGTAGTGTTATAAAGTGAAGCGTTTCAAAAATTATGCAAAATAAAAGTGCTAAACGTCAGCGTGTAGTTTCTTGTTGTGTTTCATTTAAACAGGAAGTAAATGTTGTCCATTCTCTTGGTAACGTGAAGACTAGAGCTAGCGCAGTGTTGCTGTTATGAAGTTAAAGTATTTAACACGAAATAATATTAAAAGTTGACTGTGAAGACAAATCATCCAACAATGTACACAAATCCTCCACTTACAGTTCACCTGCCAAAATGTTGTTCCTGTGACGTCTCCTGTATGAATCACGGTCTGTTGAAATGATTGAAATTGAGGCTAAATCTCCTCTCAGCTGTGTGTTTTTGATTTAAAAGCATTTGGTTTAGTTTTATGGCATTTTTTTTTTCTTTTCTTTGTTAATTTTGCTTACCCAGAGTCCATGCCTTAATAGAAGAACCACGCCTTTTGTCCCTAGGGTCCAGGTAACGGCACCGGTCTGACTGATACACACAATTTTCTCTCTGACTCCTTTCTCTTCCTCTCTACGATATTTGGAAAATGCATATCAGGAAAATGGCAGCATTTCAAATCTCTGATCTTCATTTCCCTTTGTTTGAGTTTCCTTTTGTTACTGCTAGCTCATATCCATAAAAGTTTTTATTCCACCCCACACCTAATATTATCATTATTAACATATTAAACTCCATCTTGCTGAGGGTCTGGAAGAGCCTGCATGATTTGCTGACCTGCACTGAGGAGTTTAAAGAGACAAACACCATGTTTTCCCCCCTGATTTTAATGTTTGATGATTTTCATATTAGGATGTTAATTCTCTACTAAAGTCTCTTTAAATGGTTTGATGGATTCAAAATTGCCATGGGACATAAACTTTTTATTTTCATTGCAACTTGAAACAGGATTTTTCCTGTTAATGAGGCAAACACGACCATGGTTTCAGGTCTGTAAGATACTACAGTATTTTCTGCATTATAAAACATTGCCATATTTTCTGGACTATACGATATTACCAGATTTTACTACAATATAAAATACTCCCTTATTCTCAGGACTGTAAGATACTATCTTGTTTTCTGCACTGTGAGCTCCTACCTTATATTCTGGACTATAAGATACTGTCTCATTAACTTCAATAAGAGTTACCATGCACAAATTTCAGGACGATAAGATACTACAGAATTTTCTGCACTATAGGATACTACCTTTTATTTATCACTCTAAATTGCTACCATATTTCAAGGACTATAAAATACTACCTTATTCTCAGAACTATAAGACACTACCTTATTCTCAGGCCTATAAGATCCTACCTTATTCTCAGGGCTATAAGACACTACCTTATTCTCAGGCCTATAAGATCCTACCTTATTCTCAGGGCTATAAGATACTACCTTATTCTCAGAACTATAAGACACTACCTTATTTTCAGGACTATAAGATACTACCTTATTCTCAGAACTATATGATACTACCTTATTCTCAGGACTATAAGATCCTACCTTATTCTCAGGGCTATAAGATACTACCTTATTCTCAGAACTATAAGACACTACCTTATTTTCAGGACTATAAGATACTACCTTATTCTCAGAACTATATGATCCTACCTTATTCTCAGAACTATAAGATTATACCTTATTCTCAGACCTGTAAGATCCTACCTTATTCTCGGGACTATAAGATCCTACCTTATTCTCAGGACTATAAGATCCTACCTTATTCTCGGGACTATAAGATCCTACCTTATTCTCAGGACTATAAGATCCTACCTTATTCTCAGGACTATAAGATACTACCACATTTTCAAGGCTGTCACTGCAGCAACATACAACTACATATATTATATATTTTTTACTTTGTTTATTTTATAGTACATAAATATAAAAATTCAAACTAAACTTCACACACTTCAATAAATAAACATTTATTGAACATTAAGCGTTGATCATTTATCACTGGCCGCAGTGCTACTCATAGTCCAGAAAATAATGTATATCAAATTTTTGAAATGCACCTTAAAGTACACACACTTTATATTGTGTTGAGACGGCATGCTATTTTAATGTAAGAGAAAACTCCATTTTCCACGTTGCAATGAGAAGATTGCTGTAAAGTCCCATTTTTCAACATGAAATTGCATTTTCCAATGAAGACCTGGCTGTAGCTCCAGAGCCCAAAGATGAACTGAACAAATTGTACCAGCAGAAATGAAACGTCTCTTTTATAACAACATTATTTCATTCGAAGTCACTATTTACAGACTCTTACATGCAAACACGACTGCAGCCTGTTTCTCCAAACGAGCACATTCATTTTATTACAATAAGTCTGGTCTGTGAAACTCCTGATGTTACTGTCAGAATTTGCTCACATGGAAGAGCAATTTGCTTTGATTTGATTGAGTAGTCAAATCAGTACAGAAATCAAATGGTACAATTTGTTTGCACTGAATTTCCTCCCCCTTGACTCACGTTTGAAGCAGCCTGGATTGCTCTAGTTTGTACAGAATGCATTCTCTTGCTTTGCTGCATGCATTCCTTCTGGACTATTTTTAGATCATTGTTCGCTTTATAGATTTATAGAGCCACGTTTCTTTTAGCTTTAGCGATCCGTTTCAAAGGATGGGCAAATTCTGCGAAGTCTCAGAATTTCTCGAATCAGAATGCCTCACAGATGTTTGCTCAACTTCAGAAACTTCCTTGCCTTTTGGTTTTTTGCCCCTTCTTTAAAATTCCTTATTTCTTTCTGTAGCTGTAAGTCTGTAGTTTACTCATAGTGAGCGTATGAGTAAATTAAGCAGGAATGAATTGTTAAGACTTCCGAAGCTCTTTCCAAATGTCGGTTCTCAAAAAAAAGAGGATTGTTCGTGCATCTTATTCAAAAATTTTGTCTTTTTTTTTTCCCCGAGTTCTCTTTTATTTTGAGCCTTTCCTTTTTGGCAGTTTTGTTTTCATGCCTTTGAGTTGGATTGTCAGGCTCTAGGTGTTAGAGTGAGTTCAGGTCTCCATATTGGGTCTGTGGAAAGACTGATTTATGAAATATATCACCGGAATATTTTGCTAGCTCACTGTTTTCCACTTCTGTGCCTTGAGTCCCCGTGTACTGCGCACTTTACTGTATTCTTTTTATTAAATCACGTCAGCTTATTAATGAGAATGACAGCTGTGTCAGAGTGGAGTGTTTCCCACTACTTCTCCTTTAACGCTGATTTTGGTGGAAGTTAGCCGGAGCTAGCTGTTTTAAGATTTAAAATTCAAATATAAGCACTCCCTCCAAAGCCAGGCCTCAAAACGGACGCCGCATGCCAGTGCAAGAAGCGGAGCATTCTGAATTGACGTGCCAGTAGAGATGTATTTTTACCCTGATTGGTCAAGGCAGGGGTGGGACAGGTGGGACCCCACACCCCACCCCACGGCCTGTCTAATCCAGCCCACCAAATGAGTTTAGAATCCGTGTACTAAGTTAAAATGGTCTTGTGGTCTGTAATTGATGTGAAATAATTGAAAAAAGAGCTAGACTCGGTTATCCCACGAGGGGGTCGGAATAGAGCAATAAATAAATAAATTCAGGGTCATAAACTCAGCTAGCTAAACTGTAACCATGCCTCTTACAGAAGAAAAGTGGACAGGGACTTGTTTATTCACGGAAACAAGTGGAAAATCAGTGTGTTTAACTTCACTGGTCAAAGGCCGTAGCGGTGATGATCGAGTAGCATATTCGACTCAGCATGTATCCCAAGGGGAAACAGACACCAGAGCCTTTTCGATCACCAACTGGAGAAATTGCCAACGTCTCCTGTTCTGGACCTTTTAATATTTTTCTGTTCTAATCCATCTATTTTATTCGTGTTAGGAAAATAGTACGTGCAGTTCAAGGTGACTCAAGGAACATAACTGGGGAATTTACTGTAGGAGTAGATGGATGGAACTTTCTAGAAAATCTTCATCTAGAAAAGCTCAAGAAGTCTCCTTGTGAAATTTCCAATCATTAAACTCCTAGATCCTTGCACTGTATTTCTTAAAAAATAAACTTAAAAAATCTTAGTACATGTAGGTAGTGTTAGGATGAACATCTCCACCTGCATTACAGTCTAGTTTACTATCCTAGGAAAATAAAGAGATAATAGTGCCTATAGTAAAATAGTTCCGTGTGTGTATTTAGGATCTGTAACTGCTTTTAGAAAGCCACGGTATGCATGCAGGGAATTATCTGGGAGGTGAGCAAGTCCTGCCTCTAAGACGTGCTAATTCACCTCTGCTCTCTTTAAAGGTTAAGCTGTGGTACGACAAAGTGGGACACCAACTCATCGTCACCATTTTGGGCGCCAAAGACCTGCTCGCTCGAGAGGATGGCCGTCCCAGGAACCCCTACGTCAAAATTTACTTCCTTCCTGACAGAAGGTGCAAAGAGTTCCTGGGCTCCTGTCCCAGGAATTTGTCGCGTTATATTTGTAGCAATATATTTATGCTAAAATACCATTTATATCTTCTCTTCATCTCAGCGATCAATATGGACAGTGGTCCAGTCGCAGGGCTTATTGAAGCAAATCCGAATCGCAAATGTTATCCGTAATGTGTAGTAAATATCCAGCGCAATGTTACACAAGGGAAACGGGTTCAAGGCAGGAAACCCAAAATCCGAAAACCATGGACTCACTGGAAACAAGACAAACGAAGGAGTTTAAACATGCTGAATCTGGAAATAATAAACAGATGAACAGGACAACATGTTCCTTTCCTCTCCTACTGTTTTTAATCCTTATATAACTGGAGAAGTCAGTAGAAATGAACAGCAGCATGGATATGATGTTTTGCACTTTAAGATGTTAAACTGTATCCATGTTTTAATTCCCGTTCAGTGATAAAAGCAAGAGAAGGACGAAAACAGTGAAGAAGTCGCTAGAACCTAAGTGGACCCAGACGTTCATGTACTCGCCCGTGCACAGGCGTGAGTTCAGGGAGCGAATGCTGGAGATCACGCTGTGGGACCAGGCACGGGTTCGAGAGGAGGAGAGCGAGTTCCTTGGAGAGGTGAGTAGAGGGTAAGGGACTGGTATGAGGGTCGGGTATAAGGGTATAAGGGTAAGGGTAAGGTCTGAGGGAAGGGTATAAAGGTAGGGAATGAGGGTACTGTATAAGGATAAGCTATAGGAAAGGATACACAAATGAAGTGTAAGTGTAGGGTGTAAGGGTACAGTATGAGAGTACAGTATGAGCATTTGGTCTGAGCCATTAAGTTATGGTATGAAGGTAGACAGTATGGGGACAGTATGAGGGTATGGAATAAGAGTAGTAAGGTACAGTACGAAGGTAGGGTATGAGGACAGTATAATAGACTGTATGGGGACCGTATGAGGGTATAGAAAGAGGATAGTGTATGAGGATACTGTATGAGGGTATGGTATAGACATATGCTATGAGGGTGGGGTATGAGGGTACACTTCAGGGTATGGCATCAGGTATAGGGTATGAAGGTTCAGTAGGATGATACATTATGAGAGTGTGATATGAAGGTATGGTAAGAGAGTATGTTATAATGGTATGTATGAGGGATCTGATGAAAGGAGTGACAGGACACATGGTGTAAATGGTTGCGTGTGTGTGTAGATTTTAATAGAGCTGGAGACGGCCCTGCTGGACGATCAGCCTCACTGGTATAAACTCCAGACGCATGACGTTTCCTCCATGCCGCTGCCGAACCCTTCACCGTACCTGCAGAGACGCTTCGTACAGGGAGAGAGTCCGACACGGAGACTACAGAGTACGCACACACAACACTCCCAAACACACACACACACACACACACACACACACACACACAAACCATAAAAATAATCACCTAGAGGGACGCACACTGTATACACACATATCGACTGCACTGACGTGATCTCCCAATACGTGATTGGTGCTTTACTTCACGAATGTCGTTCTGATTTCTTTGTAGCTCACTCCAGTGGTGTTTGTGTTTGCTAATGCATGTGTTATTTATGTGTTTTATTTCCTGTAAAACTTTCTTTATCAACACACTGACTCACTCGCAGATAAAGGCTCGTATTATCACGGCCCAGGTAACGCAACACTGTTACTGAGTTCAGCTCGCATGTGATCCATCCCCTCTTTCTCTCTTTCTCACTCTTTCCTTCTCTCTCTCAGCCACCATGTTCTCCAGCAGCTCGCTCTGGTTTACTACAGCTTGCAGTGTGTGTGTGTTGAACTAACACAGGCTTTGTAAAGTAGAGCTGCTGTTCCCACATAAAGCTTATACTGTCACTTGCCTAAATAGATGTGTGTGTGTGTGTGTGTGTGTGTGTGTGTGTTTCCCGCGAACACTCCCCAAGCCTGACGCACTGTCCATGATACTGCTTGTGAATGACATTTGGCCTGACCGATATATCACATGGATTTTATCGCCGATATTAAAGTTCCACTGAGTTATCGGTATCGGTGGAATCGATGCTGTTATAGTCGCAGTAATGCGTTTTTAAACGTTTTCTAGAAAAATAAAACGCATTTATGAGCGTAATCCTGTTTCGAACACCTTTCAGAGACGCTGTCGGCACTAGGGGATTTTTGTCGAATTTGGCAAATTCGAGTTATTTTTGGACACTGTAGCGGGTTCTGTGTCTCGAATCCAGCGGACTGTGAAGTTCGTAACAGATTCTGGCACTTCCCTGATAAGTCTCACTGTTCAATTGAGTCATTTCACTGAGTCCAGTTTGATTCAAAACTTCTGACCCTTTAATATTTTACCATATAAAACCACATCAGCCGGTTGATTTGCACCGTAAAATTGATATTTCATATTGGTCAGGTTTAAAAAAAAAAAAAAAAAAAGACAAAAAAAACCCCCTAAAGGCTTATATTTTTTTTTCTTAAACGTTAAACTGATGTAGCGTGCTGTGTGAACAAACAGGAACGTTCTGATTTATAACAGATTTCATTTTGGCAATTTCATATTTATTTATTTATTATTTATTTATTTATTTAGCAAATTGGCAAAACCTAAATCCCTAATGAATTAATAATAAAAATAATGAATTAATAATCAAAATAATAAATAAAGTGTGTGTGCCGTGTATTCAGCTGATTACATTGACATCAGACATACTTAGCTCAATTACACTGGACATGCATAGCTTTTCACCTCTCTCTCTCTCTCTCTCTATCCCTTTATCTCTCTCTCTCTATCCCTTTATCTCTCTGCTGGCAGGATCACAGCGAATCAGTGACAGCGAGTTTTCTGACTACGAATGCGAGGACGGAATTGGCGTCTTATCAGGTACCGACTCTTTCTCTTGGTTTCTCTGACGTTCTTCTCGCCTCTTCTCTTCCTCCTAGACTTTGCATCACTCTGTTTCTCTCTCTTTTTCTGTCTTACTTTTTCCTTAAAACTTACGTGTCACGTGACATGTTGCGAGGAGTAATCAATGAATAATCGATAATAATCTTGATATTAGCGTTAATTTGAAACGCTGCACGCTCTTTCACTTCCTGGTTTTGCCAAGTGAGAGGTGTACACGGGTTACAGCAAGGGGCGGAGCTTAAGTTAATCATCCCAGCGCAAACTTCACCTTGTGGGCTTACCGCTAGCCTCGTTTGTGATTGGACCGATTTAAATCAAGCCCCGCCCTTGCTGACCCCACGTTGTTGATCACTGAAGCTGTATGTTTTAGGACCGGTATAATTCAGTAATGAATAATATTTCCTTAGATTACCGGCACAACGGCAGAGAGATCCAGAGCTCCACTCTGTCCGTTCCCGAGCAGGTCATGTCGTCCAATCATCGCTCTCGATCGGACGTGATGCGCAACCGCTCTCGTTCTCCCAGCGTTCCTCCTCCTCACAGGTGGAGCGCTCTTCCTCACACAGTCCAGATAAAAACGATTAATCAGCACGCATCCCGCTTCATGTTGTGTCTTCTGTCTCGTTTCTATCCCTCCTGCGTATCCGTGTCTGTCACAGTCGGAGTTTGGACCACGGCGTGAGAGGACCGGTGCATTATGGGCCTCGACATCGACTATCCGAAGACCGATATTCTCCTGATAGGTATGTTTTCAGCAAGCTTTCAGATATCATTTGTTTTGAAGTGTTCACTTAGAAATACCACAGGAGGTGGACAAAATAAAATGGCTACAGCTACTCCGGAGGGTTTATTTGGGTTAATTATTTATTAAAAGCCAACTGTCAGCTATAAACTCAGTCTGAGAATTAGCACTACGATATTCGAAAGAGGGCAAAATAACGGAGTTACAGAAACTGGAAAATGATTGAACGTGTCAAGAGGAAGAGTCTCAAAAGTCAGGCCAAGCATCATGGACAAACAGAACACCTCACTCTTCTGTCTGTAGAGGTCCAGAATACTAGCACTTCCCAGTTCTTGTGTACGTGTTGGTTCTGAGCTTTTGTTCCATGCTGACTGCCTTATTGCCATGTTATCGGACCCTTGCCTTGTTTATTGGATTACTCGTCGGATTAACCCTTGGCCTTGCTGTTTATAGTTGTCTTGACCTTGATTTTAGACAACGTTTTGGATCCTCGTCCTCGTTCTCGTCCTCGTTTTGGATCTACAACTTCCCACAGGACTGAATTGAGCAACTCTAAAACAATGTGATGAACGTCACAAAGATACAATTCAGAAATATATATTTTAAATCAAATTCCAGTGTGTGAAGCTGTAAGCCTGGAGGCCTGAGCACTGTGGAGAAAGAAATGCAGTCCCACATCTGGATGGGTTTATGTTTGGAAGAAGCCAAAGATGCCTTCAAATCCTAATTTCTACGGCCAACTGTTAATTACAGTGGAGATCCATGATGGTTTGGAGCACCATCTTGTGGACATTTTTTAGGTCCAGTGTTTGCTTTTCATGGCCGTCAGCCACTGGTGCAAACATGCTTTACTGATGATGTTCCTGTAGTCTATTATAGACTGGAGCTTGGATTGGTTTGATGAACATCAGGATGAAGTTAAGCAGCCTTCTGGCACGTTCTGGAACTGCCAAGTTGATCTCCACCTTCTTAATCCCCGAAAGACTTGGAATGTTTTCTACTTTCAAAAGGATCCAACATCCCACCTCAAACCATTCAGGACTTCCAAGAAGGAATAACATCTCATCACACCCGTATGTGCTTGTTGAACATCACATTCCAGATTTATTCTCCTGTGCTGTTATAATGCGCTCCACTCTCTCTTCTGGGAAGGCTTCCACTGGATTTTGGGGCGTGGCCGTGGGGATTTGTCGTCATTCAGCTACAAGAGTGTTAGTGTTGTTGAGGTCAGGAACTGGAGTTGGGACGTCGAGGAGGCTCCAGTTCATCCCAAAAGTGTTCAGCAGGGTTGAGGTCAGGGCTCTGTGCAGGACACTCGAGTTACCTTTGACCTTCTGCCAATCTTCACACACCACGTCTTCATGGAGCTCACTTTGTGCACAGAGGAACAGGTTTGGGTCTCTTAGTTCCAGTGAAGGGAAATTGTAAAGCTACATTCTATACAATTATGTGCTTCTAGCTTTGTGGTAATAGTTTGGAAAAAGACCCACATATGGGTGTGATGATCAAGGGTCCACATACTTTTGGCCATATAGTGTATATTGCTATGCGTTTACGTTATTTTGTCCACTCCCTGCACGATGTGGGGAACAGAAAATGGAAATCAAGAACGTGGGACTGATTTTGTCGCTGTGATGGTAACAGGTCACATGTTCGGCGAGTGTCGGATATGTAGCCTTTATTTAACCTGTATTAAACATGCTGAAACTGCTGAGGTCTTAACATCCACCCCTGATCCAAACTATAATCCACATTTCTGTTCGGAAAAATCCGAGCATTGACCCGCAGCAGCTAAGGATAAGAGAATCATATATTAAATTGTAAATATATATATATATATATATATATATATATATATATATATATATATATATATATATATATATATTTATATAAAATAACCAGACAGACGAACTCTTAATTAGTTAGTCTATCTTTTACTTTAATCTTAAAACTCATTTAAAGTTTGTAACTGGAGCTTAAAGACCACCTTCCGGGGTAAATTTCCTTAGTTCAAGACAATGCTGCTGTATATAATAGCTATAAATGTTCTTCTATACACACAAAAAAAAAAAGGCCTAAAGAGGTTAGTCTACTGGAGCCGTGTGACATCTCAGTTTCATCCCTTTCTCCCTTGTTTACTTCATTCATCAGTCATCTTTTCTTCAGATCTCTCTGTCTTCACTCTGGTGTCATCTGTTCTCTTTTTTCCCTGCGACCATAGAAACTCAGTCACTCACCCTCATCGAGTCCGAACCAGATATCACACCATTGATACGCCTTTCCAGGACCACAGGTACATTTTAGCTGAGAGTTACTGACAGGATGGATAGCGACCCCCCCAACCCCTCCCCCACCTGCTTTTAGACGATTGACTGGCAGTTTGTCAACAGGAGGTATCTCTGAATCGGTTTTACTGAGCGAGAACGTTCCTCGTATTCGGAATCGGGTTATTCAGGTATTCAGAGAAAACATACCCTTGGGTTTTGAAGGAGAAGCTGACCAAGCGTCCACCTCCTACACTTACAGCTCACTTTAACTCATCGTTTCATCTACAAACAGTTTAGTCCCTGCGATACGCCACAGCTCCTCTGTCTCCTCTGTGTCATATTTGTGTATTTAATATTGACCACGAGTGACATCCCGTAATGTGTCCGAGTCTTTTTACAGCCAAAACGTACATTTCAGCGTGACATATCATGGTTACATCAAACTCCTCAAATCATAAGGAAAGGTAAAGATGCTAGAACGCCCCACTAACCCCGCCCACACCCTGACCCTTCAGAACTTCTCATGGGAATCGTTACAAGTTTGTTCACTTTATTACATTTTTTTTAATTTATTTTTTTTTTACATTTTTGCAATTTTTTTCAAACGTTATCAAACACTTCGTTAGGTAAATGCTGCCCAGCCTACCTTTATGACAAAACATTAAATATTTTTATTCCCGTCCTTCGTGTGTGTAATTAGAGGAAGCTGACGCTGTTCTTGTGTGTGTGTGTGTGTGTGTGTGTGTGTGTGTGTGTGTGTGACCCTTGCAGTCTCATGTACCCTATCTATCGGGAAGACGCACTGAAGCTGTTACGCACAGCTAAGACGACCCGAAGCTACTCGGACAGGGCTTATGGTAGTTCGGAGAGGTAGCTAAACCACGGCGGTTCTGTGTTTTAGTGTTTTTGGATAGTTGTGTCGATTAGAGTAGCTTGTGGTGCCTACTGTTTGGACGGTTTACATTAGGATATGTTATTAGAGAGCTTTTGTACCGGGTGAGGAGAGAAAATGGCCATGCCTTTTCTAATGGCATTGTGTGAATGTAAAGGTCCGGCAAGTGTGATTCATTTGATTTATTTAAGCGTGTTAAATTCTTGAGAAACAGCCGCGTCGCCTCACGTCTTGGAGGATACGCTGGAAACGAGAAGCGAAAGGCTCTCTTACTTTGCTTCTTCATCTTCAGACTTCTCAAACGTATGATATGAACAATAACCAAGCAGCGTGCTCCTGTTCTCACTTCCTGTACGCGTCTCTGTTTCCTCTCGCTTAAAAATAAACAACGCAAAGGAGCGTACGCTCCTCTGTCCCGGAGATGACGGATACAAAGCGCTGACACTGGAGACTCCTTCCATAAATCTTATGAATAAAACTCTCTTACAGAAAACGTCACCATGTCAACGATTGCACGTTTTCTTCAGTCCGTTTTGGAACGGGAGCATTAATATTAATATAAACCTGCGCTAGTGCCAATTATAACTGCTGTTATAGAAAATGAATCAACACCTTCTGACCAAATGCAACAGCTATTTAATTACCTTCAAAAGCAGAATTCCGAGGGTTTAAACAAATAAATAAAGAAAGTATTTCTACGTCATATTCAACAGCGCGTTTATGGTAAAATAAAGATGTTTCCGTCACAGCGACAAGCGCAACAATATCTTGTAATAAATGGATTAACCGCGGCGAGCTTTCCGAGATAATCAACACTTCCTGGTTGATCCATGAGTCGTAGGTCGTAGGTCATACTTACTGGACCTTTAAACACATATAATTAACCGTGGCCGTATTCTCTCGCTCTATAACGTTTCGAGACGTCGTTGTGGTTGAGTTGAGTTGTTCTCCCTGTCTCAAGCGTGGACCTGATCCTGCCTTTGAGTTCAGCACCAGAGTCGGATAGATTAGGCGGTCTCTTTAGCTCCACCCTCAGGGCGGTGTCTTCAGCATCAGCGTCTGAACCACGGAGGTCTTGTGTCGCTTTATTTAAAAATAACACCTCGTTGGCTGAGATTTACTGATCTCAATCTTCACGCTGCTGCTGTGTGTCCCAGTGTTCATGTCACATACCGGTATTCCCTTAAACAGGTTTAAGCTGCAGTAGTAGTAGTAGTATGAGTATTAGTGGTATTAATAGTGTTAGTAGTGTTAATAGTAGTAGTAGTAGTGCTGTGTGTAGGTTTGTCTCACTGTGTGTGTTGTTTTATGGTCAGGAGGATGAAGCGAGATAGGCGAATGTCGGTCTACAGCGACTCGTATGAATCGCCTGAGAGGTAAAACAGTAGAACTTTAGCGAAATTTTTTTTTTTGACCCGCTTTAATCAGGCTCAGAAGATTGTTCTGGTCCAAAGAGACTACGAGTGACATTAAATATCTTGGCGTTTCTCTATATCATAATAATCACCTAATCTTCTTGTGTTTTTGAACAATAAAGAAATAAATATATATCCATGTTATGTAAATCTCTTGTCATCAGGTGACATTAACCAAAAACAAACCTCCTTTGAGCATCACTACTGCAGTATGTGGCGTGTCTGAGGTCCTAGATTCTTCCTAGACGTTACGCCCCAGTGTCAGAAATCGAAATCAAGCTAGTTAACTAAGGAACTGGAGTAATGCTAGCTAACAAGTCCGTCAGGTTTTATGTTAGCTGCCTAGACGTCCGGACGACAGATGAAACACCAAACCGAGTGAACATCAAAGCGGGGACGTCTACAGGACCAGAACATATCTCTAAAATAAAAGCCTCAACTCTGTCTGCCATAATTTTTCATGCATCTTGTTTCTGGTGATCAGAATATCCAGACACGCTATCTTACAATGACATAAAAGGATATTTATATTATATTATATTATCTTTTAGCAATGCACCAACGACAGCTAGTCAGTCTCCTTCTCTAATAATATACTGTATTATATAGTTGATTATTAGCACGTGTTGTAGAGAGATCGCTCCTTCACAAGATGATCTTACGTGTAAACATGGAATGGATTAAATTCTACAAAGGTGTGGGAAGTGAGAAGCTGTAGTTTAGTCGTCTTCATGGTGCGTCCGTTCATTTCCGACCTTCATTTCATTCTCATTCTCTTTGCCTCCTCCACATAAAGACATTACAATGGTCCCAATCACGTTCCCTCACCGTGGCCCGATCACATCATGAACGGATCCTCGGACGATTACAGGTAAGTCAGTCACCACCTGTTTGTTGTTTCTTTACATCAGGGGTGTCAAAACACAAAGTTTAGCCACCGAGAACGCGTCAACAATTCTTCTTTTTTCATTTATCTGAAAGATATACTCCGAGCACACACGGAAAACGCACGTTTCGCCTATAAGTCACGTCAACACGCTGTAATTCATTACCAGATTGTGCTTTTATACACACCGTGAGGGCCAAAAGTCTGAGAGCACCAGTGAAAAGACTCATTTAATACGACGGATTTTACAGACAACAAACTTGAGTGAAAAGTAGAATCTTTAAAATGTTCACGAGTTTTAGAGTTTATCAGTATTTGGTCCGTCCCCTTTTTTTTTTTGCTGTAACGACCGCGTGCGCTCGAGCTCACGGACTCCACATTTTCGTGCTAAACCTTATGATCAGTTTAAAACAAATAAAAAATCGAATTCATCGTCTGATCACACGCTTCGATAGAGGAGATTAGACACGAGGAAAAATCTGACCTTGTGTACAAAGCAGTTAGCACGGTCACTATCGTACATCTGCGTACTTTTAAACATGGACCTGGAAATCGTGGAGAATCTTCACTATTAAATATAATCTGCATTGTAATTGCAGACTTTTGGACCCCGATGTATACTGTATATATTAAATATATATATAGAAAAAAAACATTACGACCTGGAACTGAAATAAGCTTCGTTTGGATCGTGAATCTTAAATAATATTGACCCGATTACTGTCAAAAATGACTTCTTAGTAAGTGAAAATATATTTGAATATAGTCCGATTTATCTTGTATTTCCTATTATAATATTACAATAAAATATAAGATTGTTCAAAATATTTCCAGACTTATTTAACCAATAGTCTTGTCTCTGTTGCCAAATAATAGTAATAAATATTATTAGTATTATAGTATTTATCTGTAGAAAGTAGCAGAGTCATCTGTAAAGCCGATAAGTGTGTATAAATCAGTCTGAGTAGTAGTGTTTGATTTATAATAATCTCATAATAAGGAATATTAGATCAGTTTGCTCTTTTTCACTTGATAAGATATGAGTGTTTTTTTTTTTATTATTATTATTTTTATTCCAGTGCTAAATGAGTTCTTTTGGAAGCAGATGTGATTACAGGGTCAATACCACATTTCGTCAGTCTCCGTATTTACAGTGCTCTATTTTGCCCCCTGGTGGAATAACAGATCACTTTGTTTTCCAGATTTTTCAATTGATGAGTAGTCCACATGACGATTATAATTTAGCATGCGGATTCTAAATTCGTCCGGCGTGCCGGGTTAGAGCCGGATTAGGGCCGTACGTTTGACACCTCTGCTTTACATCAGCTCGTCATTCTGTCACACTCACACACTTTTAATCCATCTTTCCACCATTTTGTGAGATGTTAACACCGAGCTTGGTCTCTACGTTAGGAACTGTCCCAAGATCGAAATCGAGCCTTCAACAGACGCAGAAAGGTATCAGATATCTACAGCATTTCAACAAACGTGTTTCCTCTTACAAATGGCTGAACATTTCTGTCACGGAGGAAGTAAAGATTAGCAGTACTGTAATTGAAGGACGTTAACAGGAGTGTTTTTTTAAATGATATTTTATTTATATTTTGCTCCAGAGAGGATCATATACCAGAGTTTCCAGTTAGCCACGAGCCATTTGAGGAGGATTTGAGGTAATACCGTAGTAAAGTAGGACTAGTGTTACATTACAGTAGATTTACAGTAAAAAGTACAGCTAAAACATGCTTATTGCTTTCTCTCTACACTTTAAAATGGTGACATGACCTTCCCCCTCCCCCCTCCCTCTACAGGTGCTCTGCGTTTTGTTTGCTAACACCTCTTCCTCCGTTCTTTCTCTGTTTCGCCTGTAATCATTTTTTTTTTCTCGTCACAGAGCTGCGACGTCGCGGCTTTCGCACGTACCTCCTGTAAACGTTGTTTTCACAGGAGCGTGGCTCGCGTAAACGTTCCAGAACTGTGACCCTGCGTTTCCGTGCCATAAGCAGCCGTGTTTGATTAACGTTTCCGCAGGTACGCTCGTGCCACCGTGGACAGGCATTACAGGTCGAGGTCGGCCGACCAGCGCCCGATGATGGAGAGACAGTTCTACACGCGCTCGCGCTCGTCCGAGCGTCCTGAACCGTCCTACATGAGGTCCATGCCGTCTTTACCCTCCAGGAGATCCGCCCCTCCCTCTCCTGCCTTAACGAGGTGATCCTGACCAATCACGGCGACTAACTCCAAGCCATGCCCCACCCATGTTTTTTAATCGTTTACAGTGCTGTCTTTGATTTTGTGTCGATCTGTAGACTAGAAACGTGGTGGTGGTTGTTTCCAAACTAACGTCTGTTTTGGTTCTTTTCTTTTCGAAAGACACACTACTTATATTCTCACGGGATATAATGGTGTGAACCCCGGCATCCTGTATTTTGCTTCTTTTTCTTTTTCTTTCTATGTTAATTTGAATGTACTAACATTATCATTTGTTGTTGAACAGCATCCCGTTTTAGTTTTACGGCCCGTCGGCTGTGCTAACGTTGCTAAAGGATGTCCGCGGCTTCTTACTTTCCTCCTCGGAGCCATTTCCCCGGGCTGTGTTTAATATCGCTCCTGTTTCCCGCTTCATAACTCCTTCTGAGACGGTTCCGAGACGGTTCTGAATAAAGTCGTGTCTTTGTGAGATGTTTAGTCTCATGCCGCTAAATGCTACCGATCTCGTGTTGGTCGATCGCCGGAGATTATCCGACGAGGCGACAAGCAGACGTAATCGAATGCTCAGAAGGGGCTATGAAGATTGTTTATTGTTTATTTAACGTGCATTTTTTAGCTCGTGACTCAAGTTCGCAGCTAAAATGCACTCGACTGCGACATATTTACCACCGCATGCACCGATCTGGTCAAATATGTGGAGTCTCCGGCAGAACTGCGGGGTAGAGTACTCTGTGACCTGTGTTATTTAATGTGACTTGAGTTATTCTTTTTCTTTTGATAAAGTTTATTAAATACAAAAGTTTTATTTTGTCTGTAACACCTTTTTTTCCACGACGAACTAGACGAATGAGTTCTCTGCAGGTAAAAACCTCTTAACTGTCGGTAAATCTCTCAAATATTTCCTCTTATTTCTTTCTATTATTATAAAATGGCTGACATTTTAAAAAAAGAAACTATATCTAGACGTTCCGATTCACTTTGAGTCATCTTATTAATTTTTTTAATGAGAAAGCTGTATCTAGGTATAGTTTCACATGATGTCCTGTGAGCGTAAAATGAGCTAATAATGAGAAATATTGGACAGATTTGCCTTTTGTTAAGGTGTGTGCACTTGCTAAGATTGATTTATTTATTTATTTTTGCCGTGTGTTTATTAATGTTTATATTTGAACCCAACCTGTGCCAAAACTGATTCATTTTGCTACGCGTACATGAAACGTTTTTTTTTTGTTTGTTTGTTCGTAATGTAAATATAAATCAAGGTTCTGCTACATATGCGTATGTCTTAAATGTTCCCTGCTTTACCCCGAAATTTCATTTGATTTATTTTCTCCTATCTATCTATCCGATCTATTTTCTCTCTATCTTTTTTTCCTCCCGACTCTCTCCGTCGTCTCTGCCCCAGCTGCCGCGCCGCGTGAAGTCTGAGCTCGTCACTGGTGTGACCGCTCGCTTTTGTTTCAATAACGTTATTAAAACTCTCGTTTGTGCTTCAGGGCGAATCCTCGGGCCGGATCGGTCCAAACGAGTCCCTCGGGCACGCCGGCGTCCGCCCGGAGAGGGCGGCAGCTGCCGCAGGTCCCTCCGAAGGGCTCCGTCGACAGGAGTGAGTAGTTTTTTACATTTCCCGTTAACTGACATGCCTCAGAGTGAACCCGATGATCTGGTTCTGATCCATGATTTGAGCCACAAACGCAGAATACACAGCTGTTTGCGGTCCTGGAGCGATGTGTTACTGTAGTGAGTGTTTTGTTCTTCACCCCGTCTTTTCCCAGATGGTGGCGAGGGCGTGGCAGAGCCTTACGAAGGTGTGTAGTGTGTACGTCTGTGTGTCCCCGTCGACTCCCGCAGCTTTTACAGGCCTCTAGAGCCGCGTCCCTGTACCGTGTTCATTGTTTTCCGCAAGTCTTGCGGGTTCTTTTTTTTGTCTTTCTCGTTCTGCTTCTTTAAAGTCTTGTTTAAAACATACAGTATGTGTTTGCTCCGCTCTGTCATCCTCCCTTCTCTTACTGGCTGAACGCTTTCTGTGTGTTGGTTTCCTTTCATTCCTGAAATAAATCTGGTCTTGTGTAGAAAGAAAGAAAGAAGGATGATTTGAAGAAGAAAGACAATGAAGTATGGAAGAGAGAAAGAGGATGTGAGGAAGCTGGAGAAATGGAAGAAAGAAATAAATAAGAAAGGAATGAGGGTCGAAAATAAAAACGTAAGCCGGGAGGAAGGATAGAAAAAGAAGAATAAAAAGTATCAGAGGAGAGGGATGAAGTGAAAGAGGGAAAAGATGAAGGAGAAAGGAAAGTAGGCGGGATTTATAGTATGCACATGCGCTGTGTTTAAACAAAGCCGCTGATTGGTCAGCAGTGTGACATCACAAACTTGGAATACTTTTAATAATTATATTAGTCAGTAATCATACTTGTGTGTGTGTATGTGTGTGTGTGTGTGTGCACGTGTGTGTGTGTGTGTGTGTGTGTGTGTGTGAGTGTCGATTAAAATGCAGATTTTGACATTCTTCTTTTCTGATCTCTCGTTGTGATTGGTGCAAAGCCTCTGTCAATGAAGTTGTAGCAGTATCTGTGGCTCCGCCCCTCGGGCAGCCCCCTGCCCCGCCCCCAATATCACAGACAACACCTGGTAAACCTTTCTAAGCAATATCAGAGTAGACGATCTGCTGAATGTGTATGTTGTTACGTTTTGAACCTGTGAACCACAACACGTTAGTACGGTTTGGGGTCATAGGTCATGCTAATTGCTAATGCTTAGTATGGGTTAGCGTGTTGAGCTTTTATACGTATAGGCTAATAGAAAGTGCCCCCTAGAGCACGCAGTAGTCCAGTGCATAGTGAGTAAATAATATCAGTCTATCGAGGATCCGTTTGTTATTTTTTTTCTCGTTGTTCAAACTCTTTTCCTTTCTGTTTCTTCATCCTGCATCCTGCGTTCACGGGTGAAGTGCCTCCGTCCTGCGCACACACTCCAGCCGGTAATCATGCTTCACCAGTAGTTAGACATGTTTCCATGATTTTACAGCAAACAGTCCTGTAGAGTTACCGCAATCGCCACGCAGTGATCACGTATCAAAAGTGCTGTAAAAGTAGATGTTACTAAAAAGTAATCAGAAAAGTTACGATTTTACAAAAAAAAGCTACTGAAAAAATTACATTTTGCAAAAGTTACCAAAAAAAAGTTACGGTACTGTAGTAGATTTCACTAAATAAATAATAAATGAATGAATTAATTAGCCAGAAAAGTTACCTCCAAACTTTAAGGTTTGTGAACCAAGTAGATTTTAGAAAATCAGAAGTGGATTTATATGAATCTTCATGTTTGTAGTTGTAGTACTTCATTATCTTCCATCCCTCTGGTTTTTCGTTGTTGCTTTTTTATGGTTTTTATTATCCTTTTTTTTCAATCTGCTTCCGTCATTTTCATCACCAAAGCTCCAATGGGGGTGGAGCCTCCAGCGCCGCCCCCTGCACCAGACCCTGTCTCTGAACCAGACCCCGCCCCTTCGTTGCCTCTTGAACCTGTCATTTCACTTTCATCTGGATCAGCTCCGCCTCCAGCCCCGCCTCCAGCCCCGCCTCCAGCCCCGCCTCCCCCGGTGCCAGGTGTGTCACTAGTGTGTGATTAGTGCTCCATCCACTCCTTTTTTATCCGCAGCAGTTTTTGGAAGACGGACGGAAATGGAAACGTTATACAGGAAATGAGATAAAGGGTGGCGGAAACCGATTTTTGGCTACATTTTAATCTGCAGAAATACAACCCCGAGTCCAAAAAAGTTGGGACTCGTATGTTATTCACAATAGGACATAGAAAACATATTAAATATTTAAACTGAGGAAATGTTCCATTGTAAGAAAAAAATAAGGTCATTTTGAATTTGATGGACGCAACACGTCTCAAAAAAGTTGGGACAGGGCAACAACAGGCTGGAAAAGTAAGTGTTAGTAAAAAGAAACAGCATGCTGCGGCCATTAAATTCAAAATGACCTTATTTTTTCTTCTTAAAATGGTACGCTTCCTCAGTTTAAACATTTGATGTGTTTTCTATGCTCTATTGTGAATAACGTACGGGT
>NC_030439.2:20575342-20680342 GCF_001660625.3 Ictalurus punctatus | reverse complement strand
ACACACACACAGAAAGCTAATTCGTTCTCAGTAGTGTCATTTAGATTATTTTGATTTATCATAACCCTGTGAAGTGGCGAATCTTAGCAGTGTAAATCCAATATAAAAACAAGCGGTCGTGATTTAATAGTGGAAGTGCTAATTACCAAGCAACACTTTTCTAAATCTGCGAGAAAAACAAACTAGATAGCGAGCTAATTTTAGCGAAGTCATTCCACGCTCTCCAGAAGCACATCACACCTGGAGCAATCAGTAATCTCCTCATGTTTGCTCAACGCTGGTGAAGAAAACAGTGAACAGAAGCTAGTGAGAAACTGCAAGCTAGCATGTGGTGCATCCGTGGTGTTAGAAGCGATGTACAGCATGTACTTTCATTTTAAATGACACGCCACTGGAGTGAGATATAAAGAGCTTCTGAGTAAGATAAATGATCATAAATGAGTGTGTGATTATTAGCATGATGGAATATCGGCACATGGCTAAGTGCAGTTAGCATGCATGTGTGACTTGTTTGTGGTGAAGTGCGTGTGTGTGTGTGTGTGTGTGTGTGTGTGTGTTTTACTGCTGTTTAAACATCTGCATTTCATCTATACCCTCGTGCTCGCGCCGGCTCAGTCGAGACAGTCACAGAGAACGGAGATGCAGGTAAATAATCACGTAGCTAACGCAGGTTACAGTCTTTCCATCACGCTGGTGCTCTGCGGGTCACTCGGTTCAGAGTGTTAACCAGAACAGCGTCGATAGAAACACTTTCACGTTGGTGTTGCCAGACATCTGGATGAAAACGTGACTTGTATGAGTGTGTTCTTGTGTGCATTTGCTTTTTCCCCCCTTTACATTTACTACAGATTTGGGTAATGAAGCACATGGTGTGTGGAGACCAAATGTCCTCTCTCTCTCTCTCTCTCTCGCTCTCTCTCTCTCTCTTGCTCTCTCTCTCGCTCTCTCTCTCTCTCTCTCTCACTCTCTCTCTCTCACTCTCTCTCTCACTCTCTCTCACTCTCATTCTCTCTCTCTCTCTCTCTCTCTCTCTCTCTCAGCCCTCCTAGCTGTTTCATCCTCTTTCTGTAAGTGTGTTAGAGTTATATAGAGTACTTACAGTGCCTTCCATTAATATTGGCACCCTTGGTAAATATGAGTGAAGAAGGCTGTGAAAAATTGCCAAGATAGCAGCTCTGAGTCTTCTCCTATAATGCCTGGTGAGGTTGGAGAATACATGGCGAGGGATCTGAGAGCGTTCCTCCATACAGAACCTCTCCAGATCCTTCACATTTCGAGGTCCACGCTGGTGGACTCTCCTCTTCAGTTCACCCCACAGGTTTTCTATGGGGTTCAGGTCAGGGGACTGAGATGGTCATGGCAGGAACTTGATTTTGTGGTCAGTAAACCATTTTTGTGTTGATTTTGATGATGTTTTGGATCATTGTCCTGCCGGAAGATCCAACCACGGCCCATTTGAATCTTTCTGGCAGAGGCAGTCAGGTTTTCATTTAATATCTGTTCATATTTGATGAAGTCCATGATGCCATGTATCCTAACAAAATGTCCAGGTCCTCTGCAGAAAAACAGCCCAAAACATTAAAGATCCTCCTCCATATTTAACCGTGGACATGAGGTACTTTTCCATACGGCTACCTCTCTGTGTGCTCCAGAACCACCTCTGTGTTTATTACCAAAAAGCTCTATTTTGGTTTCATCTGACCATAGAACCCGATCCTGTTACGTCACGGCCAGCAGATGGCACTGCGGCACGGCTTCTGACTGGTCATGTGACTCAGTGTTTCAGTTCCAGAGCTGCCGGGGGCGGTGCCGTGCATTCCAGAGCCGGCACCCTGCGTTCCAGAGCCGGCGGCCTGCATTCCAGAGCCGCCGGGGCGGCACCCTGCATTCCAGGGCCGTCGGGGGTGGTGCCCAGAGTTCCAGTGCCGTCGGGGGCGGCGCCCAGAATTTCTGTTCCAGAGCCGCCGGGGGCGGCACCGTGAATTCCAGTGCCAGCACCCTGCGTTCCAGAGCCGGTGCCCTGCATTCCAGAGCCGCCGTGGCGGCGCCCTGCATTCCACTTTCAGCGCCACCGGGGGCGGTGCTCCGACTTTCAACCCCGGTGGGGGTGCTGCTCCACCCCTCTGCTGCCCGACGGAGGCTGCCTCGCTTTCCGTGGCAGCGAGAGACAGCTCACACAGGGGCCCGGGACGCCCGTTGGAGGGGGGTTCTTGGTGCTCCGGGAGGAGCACCCTTTGGTGGGGGGTTCTGTTACGCCACGGCCTGCAGATGGCACTGCGGCACGGCTTCTGACTGGTCACGTGACTCTTTTGTTTTCGTTCGCTTCCCGCTTGGACATTGAATTAAGTTTGATCATGTCTCTGATTTGCCCCAGGTGTCCATGTTTTGGTTTGATTAGGTTTGCTATTTAAACCCCCCGTGTGACTGCGCACTTCATGCAGTATTATAGTTGGTATAGTTTGTACCAAACATCTGATGTGTTTCCCGTTTATGTTTGATTATGATAGTGAATGCGTTAGCATGTTAAGCGGTCTGGTTTCATGCCCTGCTCTAGTTTCAAGCCATGATACCAGTTTCTTGTTTTCCTGGTGAAGACCGCGTTTCCTGTGTTTGTTTGTCTACTGTTAATAAAGACTTTGACCTGCACCTGCATCCGCCTCCAGTCCCGATACGTAACAGATCCCATTTGAAGTTCCAGTAGTGTCTGGCATACTGAAGACGCTCGAGTTTGTTTGTGGATGAGAGTAGAGGCTTTTTTCTTGAAACCCTTCCAAACAGCTTGTGGTGATGTCGGTGACTTCAGATTGTAGTTTTGGAGACTTTCTGACCCCAAGACACAACTAACTTCTGCAATTCTCCAGCTGTGATCCTTGGAGATTTTTTGTCCACTCGAACCGTCCTCTTCACAGTGCGTTGAGACGATATAGACACACGTCCAATTCCAGGTTCATTCATAACATTTCCAGTTGACTGGAACTTCTTAATTATTGCCCTGATGGTGGAAATGGGCATTTTCAACGCTTGTGCTATTTTCTTATAGACACGCCCCATTGTGTGAAGCTCAATAACCTTTTGCCGCACATCACAGCTATATTCCTTGGTCTAACCATCGTTATGAATGACTCTGGGAATTTGACCTATGTGTTACCTCATATTTATACCCCTGTGAAACAGGAATTCAAGCTTGAACAATTTCCTGTTCCTAGTCACCCAGGTGTATTAATAAAATGTAAATTATTAATGGGAATATACTTCAAATATATACTTCTAATATGAATTCATAGTGGTGTCAATAATTGTTGCACCCCTATAAAACAAAGATTTTTTTTGGATAAACCTGTGTTGTGTTTGCGATTGTTTGATATCCATGAGAGCAGTTATATACGTTATATACTATAACGTTCTGGATAAAACACATTTGTGTGAAAGTTGGTGATGGAAGTTTTGTATAAAATGGCTCGTGTAACTGGGGCTTGGTTAGGTAAGATGTGTTATGTGCAATAATTAATCAGAGAAAATAATTAGTGTGAGTGTTTTTGCTCCAGAGAATAGTTTTGTTCTGCTGAGACGTGGTGAACTCCTTCTCTGGTATCAGCGCTGGTGCTCCTGACATTTCTTTGCCACGTCCTAGAACTCCCCATTTTCTTCCTGGATGATCTCAATAGAAGTTTCGGCATCAGATCTTGAGATGATCTTGAGATGACATTGAGATGACATTGAGATGATCTTGAGATTACATTGAGATGACATTGAGATGATCTTGAGATGACATTGAGATGACATTGAGATGATCTGGAGATCATCTTGAGATGACATTGAGATGATCTTGAGAGAACATTAAGATGATCTTTAGATGACATTGAGATGATCTTGAGATGATCTTGAGATGATCTTTAGATGACATTGAGATGACATTGAGATGATCTTGAGATGACATTGAGATGACATTGAGATGATCTTGAAATGATCTTGAAATTATATTGAGATGATCTTCAGATGACATTGAGATGACCTTGAGATGACATTGAGATGATCTTGAGATGACATTGAGATGATCTTGAGATGATTTTGAGAGAGTGGAGGATAATTGGAGAAATAAGATCTCCTGTGTAGAGATACTTTGATACAGTGTGCACCTCAGATCAAATCAGTTTTGAGACTGTAGTTTTGAGCAAAGAAACACGATAAATGATCTCACAGTGTGCTTTTCTTAAGAGTATTGTTGATACAGAACCTCTGCTGTGCTCATTTTATTCTCATTATTAGTAATAGGTTTGCTGTAGACCAGGAGATGAAACCTGAGAGTGCTTTGAGTGCAGCCCTGGCGGAAGCGGTGCTGCTCAGCTGCAGTCTGTCTCGTCTACTCCACTCCGTGTTTCCGTGGGCTTTTAACCTTTAATATTAGTAGGAGAACAAACAGCTCCAGAGAGAACATGTCTCTAGTCTCTAATCATCCAGCGAACTCTATTTAGAATGTAAAAAGTCACAAATGTCTGTGTGTTTCAGCGATATTCATCATTTCTAATGTTTTTCCCCCTACAGGTTCTCTAAAGGATCCATCCAGGGTATGTACATTTCTCACCAACCACCAAAAATGATTTCATATGACGTGTGCACGTCACCGTGTCTTCGAACAATGTTTACAAACAGGAAGTACTTTCAAAAGTATACACATACCGTATGACGACA
This sequence comes from Ictalurus punctatus, assembly GCF_001660625.3. Classification (NCBI taxonomy): domain Eukaryota; kingdom Metazoa; phylum Chordata; class Actinopteri; order Siluriformes; family Ictaluridae; genus Ictalurus; species Ictalurus punctatus. The sequence continues at coordinate 20,675,653 of NC_030439.2, read as the reverse complement.
TTGTGATGGTGGTACGGTTTCTATAGTAACAGCTCATACACAAGGACCTACAGTATGTGGTGGAGGCACCAAGTACAGGGAACATACACAAAAACACATAACGGTTGATACGACAGCGGTTTCTGTGAGGAGAACGGCGTTTATTTAACACGTTTACAGAGGAGAACGGGGTTTATTTAACACGTTTACAGAGGAGAACCGTGTTTATTTAACACGTTTACAGAGGGCAACGGGGTTTATTTAACACGTTTACAGAGGAGAACCGCGTTTATTTAACACGTTTACAGAGGAGAACCGCGTTTATTCAACACGTTTACAGAGGAGAACCGCGTTTATTTAACACGTTTACAGAGGCGAACGGCATTTTTTTAACACGTTTACAGAGGAGAACGGCGTTTATTTAACACGTTTACAGAGGAGAATGATGTTTATTTAACACGTTTACAGAGGAGAACGGTGTTTATTTAACACGTTTACTGAGGAGAACAGCGTTTATTTAACACGTTTACAGAGGCGAACGTGGCTTTGGGTTTTCTGACGTCTTCAGGACAGAGGGGTTTTAAATGAAATTCACGTGAGAGAAAAGGAGAGTAACTTTTCAGCTTTGCTGACGTTCTGCAGCGTTAAATGTAACTATAACCGGATAAAAAGTACGATGTGATGTTCTTTCGTGAATAAAAATGTCCCAGCGCTTCTGGACATGCGGTTATGGGAGAATAATCCGCAGTGGGATGGTGTGATGAAGGAGGATCAGAGCTCAGAGTGGATTATTTTCCTCTGACAGCGTGCCATTTATTATTCTTGACGTATTGTATTCGAGTGATTGTGTCGTTATGTTGTCCTCCACAGCGGGGAATGGACAGCCTGTCTATGAAGTCCTCGGACAGCGATGTTAGTGACGTGTCCGCCATGTCCAGCGCGTCTCGGCTCAGCAGCGCAAGCTACATGTCCGTCCAGTCTGAGAGAGCACGGGCTGCTCGCAAAATCAGGTGGGGTGTGGACTTTGACCTTCGACCTCCAGTCTTTTATCTTTTTATCTGTTATTAATAATCCGACTTTTTCTCATCACGGTTTATTCTGCATGCTCACAGCTTTCTCTCCTCTCTTCCGTCCTGCATGCTGCACGATTGCGTCTGCGTGCGTGCGTGTTTCACGTGTATATTACTGTATATGTGTGTTTGTGTGTGTTTCTGTGTTTATGTATATGTTCCCGTTCACGTGCATCTGTCTTTGTATGTGCGTGTCTTTGCTTGTCTTTGTGTGTCTATCCTACTGTGTGTGCATTTGTGTGTGTGTGTGTAGCCGTGGTGAGGCTGTCCAGCAGAGTCAGTCTCAGGGGGAGGAGTGTGTGATGGAGGAAAAGGGGACTGTAGAGGGAGGAGAGAAGGAAGGGGAAGGAGAGCAGATAAATGGAGTGGAGGAGGAGGAGGAGCAGGAGGAGGAGCCTGACAGGTCAGAATCGTGTGAACGTAGTCATTCATCCCCAAATACAACCGAGTTGCTAATGTTTTTAGGGACTTGCACAATCTTGGAGTAAAGCTGACATTCGGATTCGGCATCAAAAACCATCATCAGTATTCACGCAGGGAGAGTTCCTGGTGTTCAGAGTCGAGTTACGCAGCTCCTGAAGTGGATTCACGGAGCTCCACGTTAAGATGATTAAAGTCACTGCCCTGTGTACGTAACGTAACGTAAAGCGTAGGCCCGTAGATATGAGCGCACAAACGGGGCAGTCCCATCAGGATTCCGCCATGTTGCACTCGCAGAAATGAACGCGAAATCGAGCAAACTCCGCAACATTCGCAGGAGCTTTCGCAGTTTTTAAAAATTACCGCAGATGACCCGCAGATTCGGGCCGAGACATTTTCAGCCGAAGCGCTCTCCGATTTACGTGCGTTGAACACGTGTACGGTGAAAAGGTCTCGTTTACCAACAAACGTCACTGCGGAAACTATTTCGTGCGGTTGCGATTTCACCGATTCAAGTAGTTTTACGCATAAAAAGCGCAAAAAGCTCCAGTCGCACTGCAAATTTAGAAAAAAGACGCAGCAAGATCGAGCATTTTTTGTCCGCAACACACCAAAAAAACACGCAGGTGCTCCCCGTGTATCACGCTGAGGTTGAGTTTTTAAAGCTCTTAGTATTTAAAATGCATCAAAGAATGAAATATACTTTGTTTGGTTTGTTTTAGACTTTGTTTTAAAGTGTGAGTCTGTTGTACCCTGTGACCTGTAGTTTCCTACACACTCATAACTACCACTTACATAACAAGCGAAAAGAGGCAGAACCACTTGAATACAGGGAACATGGGCCGTGTAATTATAAATGAATTGTACCGTAATGCAGTAGTGCAATCAGTGTCATAGGGCTGGAGAGTTCACTGTAACGTCTCTGATTATATACGTTCTAGTTAGAATTTCATATTTTCAGCACTAGTTCTCTCCAGAAGAACCCGATCTTTAGCTCTCAGTTAGCGCTCCTTCTCTTCCTCGTCTTCTTCTGCTCTTTATTTCCTTGTTTTACTGCAGAATTATTGAGTAAAGGAAACTTCTTAGGAACAATTACTTTTCCCGTCCCTCATGTTTGGCCTGTATATACTGTATATACGTATATATATTTTTAAATATTTAATAGCTGTACAGATATACTATTTATATTAAATTGGCCACACATTGGGTCTGTATTGTATAATACCCATTAGTGTGCTTGTGTAGTAGTAGTAGTAAATTTTTTCTAGAATATTGATACATTTTTGTAGCTTGGCTTGATTCTGCTGCTGAGAACGGTTTTTATTTCACCGTTTCAATCTATTATTTTCTCACTTTTTTTAATTTTTAAGATCATTAAAAAAGCATCCGCTGAGGTAAATGTTTGATATCTGATGGAATTAAAAACCATTATGAGCAGTTTTTTTCCTCTTTAGATCTTCCTCTGTAGTGCTGATCTTCATCCCTGGCCCTGTCCTGATCCTATAGCTGAACCCTGTCCTTTCCCCTCTCTCTCTCTCTCTCTCCCTCTCTCTCTCTCTCTCGCTCTCTCTCTCCTGTCCTCCTGCTGTTCTTCATCCTCTTATTCTTCCTCCATTATCCGTACTCCTGCATTGCTGACAGTGGGTTTACGTCCAAAATGAAACACAGGGCTCCGACAGCGACTCCCGGCGCCAACATCACCAAGAGCTCCAGCGTCGGAGGAGAAATGTGCTCGCTCGGCAGGAACGACGAAGATGAGGATGACAAGAAGAGGCGCTCTAGCTTCGGGGCCAAGATGGCCGCCATGGTGGGTCTGAAGAAGAAGAGCCAGAGCACATCACAGCTGGATCCAGAGGGTAAGGCCAGACTTTTTATTCTTCCTTCTTCCTCTGATTATTATCATGACACTGATTTTATTTATTACTAATAACACTACTTAATACTCCAGCACCATTATTATCTCTACTACTAATAAAACGATTACAACTACTCTCATGACTATAAACTACTGTTAATAATTATACTGTTACCAACTCATTTTAATAATAAAACTACACAGTAATTACTAAACCTTTTTTTTTGCTACAAATTAAACTACTTCACTTCTACTGCTATTAAAACTGTTAACAGAATTACTGCTAAAGCTTTCATTACGTCGATTACTATTCCTGCTATTAAACAGTGTTTCATCATCATTACATGCCTTACAGTTAGCGCTACGACTGACGCTGTTAATATGACTAATATTAATATTAATACTAAAACTAGTACTTCAACCAATCCTTAATTATAATGTTGCTAATATTCTGAATTTTACTAAAACTACGTAAACGTAAATCTGCTAATGCACAACACTAATGCCATGCTAATGCCATGGCCTTAATTCCCTTCCCTCATGTGATTTGCTCTCTGGTGGTTTCAGGAAAAAAAAAAAGATCTGGCTCTGCTTCTGTACCACAGTGCTCTCAGATAAACCACGGATAAACGGAGGAGTAGAAAGACTTTACTGAGAAATCGTTACGAAACGTCAAGCTCGAAGCTGTCCGTTCAGTTAAACCGAGACGCCCCACTGATGCCTGCTGAGGGGAAATAGGGTTATTTAAAAAGCTCTAACGGGACGGTGTGAAGCTAATCCTTGAAACTCACGTATTGATGCCATTGAGCGTGTTTCACTAATAATTACAGCAATTTATTACGCCTGTGCTGGGTTAGTGCTGGGGGTTTTTGGACTGGTGAGGAAGCTCATTTTGGGTCACCGGACGTGTGTGTGCGTGTGTTCTGTTGGTTTATGATTAAATAAAGTCACAGCTTTTACAGTGTGTCAAGTGGTGTGAAGACAGAATAATAAATATGGGTGTGCGGCTGGCAATAGGATGATGTGTTTTGAAAAACAGCTAGGTATAGCTAGTTAGCTGCTCAGTGGTGGCTTGATGGTTAAGTTGAAGGTGACGGTCAGGGGTTCAAGCCCCAGCGCTGCCAAGCTGCCACTGTTGGGCCCTTAACCCTCTCTGCTCCAGGGGGCGCTGTATCATGGCTGACCCTGAACTCTGACCCCAACTTCCTAACATGCGTTTCCAAAGTAATAAAACCTGCCTCAAATCTGAAGACGTATCCTTCTCCAAACCTTCTCACTGACACCATGACTGTCATTTCACGTTACCCCAACAACAAGCCATTTCACTAAACGCCAGATCCTCACGTTATTACACATTTAGCGTGAGCGTCGTCATAAATAGAGAACGGCTATGAGATGAACAAACTGGTTTACTGTTGAGATTGGCAACAAGCCTGCACACGCGCATGTGTGTGTGTGTATAAGATATTTAATATGTAGAATTATTTAAATGTATGCAAAAGACACAACCTACTCATCCCATCCCACCAAAAACATTCGACATGCGGCATCAGTTTCCCGATTCTGCCAGAACCCCGAGCTGATCCTCAGACCTGATAACCCCGCTGTCTCTCTCCTTTCACTCCGCCTCATCACTACCTTCGAAGAGCAAGAGATGAAAAAAAAAAAAAAAAAATGCCATTCACGTTATCTTTTTGTCTGAAGCTAAGACAGTAATTAACACGCGTTCTTATTAACATCAGTCTTACTGGGTTATTATAAACGTTACATTATTATGATTTTTTCAGATAGCACACTATCATACAGAGACCACGCTGAAAAAGAACACCGTTCATACAGAGGATACGGACGAGGTTTTGTCCAGCTCTTCCTGGCAACCCAACCTCCAAAGTACCTCAGGTCTAAACAAAGGCTTTCTCTTTGGGTTTATTGGTGTCTCTGTGGTAGCGTCTCCTTGTGTTCATCCTTATAAACACCCTGTATTCACACAGCACCACACACAGACACGCTTTAAATAGCTCCACGCCGAGTTTAACAGATAAACCCAGTTCTGCCCGAGTGGAGATCTCAGCCGTAAAGCCAGTAAAACTGTGAGACGGTTTAGGAGCGAGTGTGTAGCGCTCACCACAGCACGTGCACGTCATCGCGGAGGTTCTTCTCGAGCTGTATTAACGTTGAGAGATGATGGAGTGTATTGTTTTTATCCAGCGCGTTGTGTTTATTTATTGCTCTTTAGTAACGGCCCGGTCAGGTTGTGGTGCTTTCAGTTCGGCTCCTCGTGTGTTTATGTTTCGGGAAATAGAACCAACTATATTTGTTAGAAAATATCGCTGCGTGAGGTGAGGTAGCTGAGGTTGAGGAACTGTCAGTACTGCAGTAGCAGCAGTGATTTCAGCGTTTCTGGACACGTAGTGGTGGTTCATCTCTTTCACCATTAAAGGTCTGAATAAACAGAGAAGAGAAACACGGGTACGATGTAAACGCCTCGGGGGAGCCTCACTGACCGACTTTGATTCACCACTCCCAGTTTATGTTCCTCTTCTTACACCGACATTTTGTGGATTTGGTTTATGAGATGTTGAATAAACACGTTTGTATGTGTGTGTGTGTGTGTGTGTGTGTGTGTGTGTGTGTGTGTGTGTGTACACGTTAGCTCTTCTGAAGAAAAGTCAGAGCACTTAGGGCAGAGCCAGCATCGTGGTCCATTTTTTTCTTTCTCAGCTTTTGATTGGGTGAAACATTCTGTCTCCTCCCACCTTTCCCTTTCGGTAGAATACAAAAGAACCGATCCACAACACACACACACACACACACACACACACACACACACACACAAACTATTGGTACTCTCAGCCGTCCTCAGTCGAGAGACAGGACTACAGAAGGACGTGTGTGTTTGTGGTTTGTCTGAGAGTGTAAGGGTGTAAGCGGGGTGGCGGGGATGGGCAGGCTGGGGCAGGATGCCGTGCAGCATTCACAGAGAAAGCTTAGTCTCTCGGCTTCGTTCGAGGCTCTCGCTGTTTATTTCACCTGCATCAACTCGTTTCATGGGAACGGCACAGGTAGGAAAGAGTCTAAAACCTCACCCTATATGGGAAATACTACTACTACTACTACTACTACTACTGCTGCTGCTAATAATAATAATAATGATAATAATAATAATAAACTTTACAGAGCACTTTTGGTAGCTCAAAGTGCTGTCCAATTATAAAACTGAAAGTTAAAAAGATTAAGATAATAGGGAAAGTAGGAAACTAAGCATACGGAGCGAACAATTGCATAAATATTGAATCAAATTAAACCTTCACTGAAAAACAAAACCTAATACAAGTCATTATAAAGTAAAACAAAAGTTATTTGCATTACATTAGTCTTAACATTCTGAAATTTATTTTAAAATGCTGTATTTGCTTCAGCATCTCAGTGATGAGTGTGTGTCAGAGATGAAAGTTACATATACTCGGGGGGAAAAAACGAAGAATAAATGAACTTAGCAGTGAATTATGTGTTTATTTACTGTTCTTCTCCTCGGGTGCGTCTCTAATCAGCACTATCACGTCTCAGTAATACAGATCAGTGTAACTGCTAAACTCCACGTATCAGCACAGCACGAGGTTTTATGTTTCTAAAATAGTGGACTTGTTAAGGGGAAGAACTCAGAACCAACAATGTAGAAACATTACTTCCATGATATAACAGATTTCAGAGTGCAGTATACCTGGGTAATATATCATTATATCGTTCATCAGACTTTCACACTGTACCATAACACTGCCACACCCTCTGTATGGATAATGGACAGTGTGTTTCTGCTCTCCTTCCTCTCTCTTCATGTCTCTCACTCACAGAGGAGGGGAAGAAGAAGAAACCAGTGCGTTTGGCCATTCAGAGGAGTGTAGAGACGGGCTTGGCCATTGAGATGAAGAGCAGAATGACACGACAGCTGAGCAGAGAGACGGCTGAGGAAGGAGAGAAACCCAAACCGGGAAAGTACGAAGAAAAAAAATCATACATTTTCCTTCACTGCTATTTGGGGGGAAAGTGTACGTTCTGGATAAAAGGAAGAAAACATGTAGCGGTATCACATCATATCAGATGATAGCTCCAATCTAATTTCAACATTTAGCACATAATCGATTATTATTAGTAATCATTAACCAGGTCGTTCATTTATCTTTAACATATATCATATCAACACCAGACTGTTGATCGACTCAGAATGTGAATTAATTATAAACATTATTCATTAAAGCGTTTACACACACTTCTGCTCCTTGCAGTATTAAACTAAAAGTATTAATCTCTAACAGTATTAATCTATAACAGTATTAAACTATAACAGTATTAAACTAACAGTATTAATCTATAACAGTATTAAACTATAACAGTATTAAACTATAACAGTATTAATCTATAAAAGTATTAATCTATAACAGTATTAAACTAACAGTATTAAACTATAACAGTATTAAACTATCAGTATTAAACTAACAGTATTTTCTCCCTCTGATTTGTCCATAGTCTTATTTTCCCCGGTGTAAAAATCTCAACTGACAGTCAGTTCACCGAGTTCTTGGACGGTCTAGGCCCCGCCCAACTTGCTGGGAGACAGACACTTGCCACGCCCCCAATGGGTGAGTGATGATGCTATTGCTTGTGTGTTTATTGGAAGTTTATACAGTCATTTAACCTGCAATATCATTTTTAAAAGGATTAAATGTGATTAGATTAAGGAAAGAGGTGGATAATCTGGTCAATAATCTACTAAACGAAAAAAAAATCTTTATGGAAAATCGACCACTTTCACAATCTGTTTTTTTTTGCATACATTTTGTTTTAGTTCTCTTATAGAAAGTATATATAATAATAAGTATAATTAGTATAACATAAGTATACGACAAGTTATATATGCAAATTAAATATGGTTGCAAAATTCTGAATTTACAAAATATTTTTGTTCTGCTTATACTGCGTTCACATGAAATTATTTGTCAGGTTTATCCAAATATGAGAACTCTTGGTAATTTTGGGTAAAAACAAAAAAGTTATATATGGTTATAATTCCCATAGTTCCATTTGTGTTATAAAAATAAAGAGTGAGTGTGTAAACTTTTGAGCGGGAGTTTATACACTAATATAGAATTATAATTATATATAATGGAGCTTGTTTCTAAAAGGTAACTTGTGAAAAAGTTTGTGTATTTTGATAATCATCTCGGACATTTTTATATCACCCGTTCAGGCGATATCCAGATCGGCATGGTGCACAGGAAAGAGCGTCTTGACGTGGAGGTGATTCGTGCTAGAGGTCTGGTGGGAAAACCGGGCAACAAACAGACGCCAGGTGACAATGCGGTGTTCCTCCTTCCACTTCACAAGACATATTGGATGATTTGCTGTCCTCCATTTACTTCTTTAGTTTTTCACCAGGACTATGAGCTTACAAATAACGAAAATCTATTTAAATCACAATGTATTCTCTAAAGGTCAGACCACGCCCAGTTCCGCAGTGATGTCACACAGCTGTGTTGACGAGGTTGATCTATAAACATGAACTTTACTGTGTGGTTGAAATTTTAAAAGGACATCACACAGTAGATTAACGTCAGGCTACAGCTAAGAAGCCAGAAGAGATGTTACTGCTCTTCTAATAGATTTCTACTTATTACTTTTTGTAGCACCCTACGTTAAAGTCTATTTACTGGACAACGGGAAGTGTATAAACAAGAAGAAGACGAGGCTGGCAAGGAAAACATTGGACCCTCTATATCAGCAGCAGCTGCAGTTCGAGGAGAGTCCTGAGGGAAAAGTGTTACAGGTAAACCTCACACACGACACGCGTCATGAAAAGCTGAATGGTTGTGTTGTACCATCTCCTGTTTTAGTTTGAAAGAGCGATGAGATGACATTATTGAAAAAAAGCAACAATTAAATACTGCCAAAGTCACAGAGACACCCAAACACACCCTCACGTCTATTCACATGGCAACTCCTTTACCTTAGACAAGAAGAAACACATCTCAGTGATAAGTCGGATCCTCTAAACGTCTGGGTTACGCATGTAACCCTGTTCCCTGAGAAGGAAACGAGACGCTGCGTTTAGCATAACACTATGGGAAGCGCCTCTCACGCGTGACCGGTATCTGAAGCTTGTGTAAAATTATGCCTCTTTATAGGCCTGCCATGATCAGATGACGTGGCAATTAAGCACGTCGCGTGATATAAATATGGCACCTGTGAACCGTGCCATCAGCCTCTATTATCTGAAGCGAAGACGCAATTCACAGGCCTGCCCTGGTATGACAAAGCTACGCAACGTCTTGTTCCCTTCTCAGGGAACAGGGTTACAACCCAGATGTTCCCTTTCAAAGGGAACTTCGACATTGCATTTAACATAACACTATGGGAACGAGAATACCCACTCCGTCATACCGAGGGTACGGCCTGTTCAAAAAGACCCAAGCCCGAGGGTCACTGCAAGACACTTGAGCCTGGGGTGGAATGAAAATCCAGGCTGTAATAATGAATGAATGTGTGTGGCATAGACCACCCTGCAGCAGCACAGACATCCTGTAAGTATATCCCTTTGGACAAAGCCTTCGCGGAGGCGACCGCCCTAATGGAATGAGCCCTTATGCCCACAGGCGTACCGAGACCGCGTGCCTCATAAGCAGTCGAGATTGCTTCCACTATCCAATTAGAGATGTGCTGCTTTGACACAGCATCACCTCTACTATCGCCGCCAGAGCAGACCAGCGGCTGCTCCAACTTACGCCACTGGCCGGAGTGGTGGACGTAAGTACAGAGAGTCCTTACTGGACACAGCAGGTGCATTCTCTCTTGTTCCGGTGTGGGGAATGGAGGAGGGCAGAAAGCCTGCAACACCACAGGGTGGGCAGCTGATGTAGGCACTTTAGGAATATAATCCGGCATAGGATTCAGGAAGGCCTTGTCTTATCCAGGGGCAAAGTCAAGGCAGGAAGGGGCAACAGAGAGAGCTTGTAGATCGACTACTCGCTTGAGAGATGTCAGGGCCAGCAGAAGAGCTACCTTTAGAGTCAGAAGCTTCTCAGAGGCTGACCCTAAGGGCCCAAATGTTGTCCCTGACAGACCTTCCAGGACCACAGAAAGATCCCAGGAAGGTATGCATGGCCTGCAGATGGGCCTCAGCCGCCTGACACCATACATGAACCTCGAAGTTAGAGGATGTTGCCCCACAGAGGCTTCATCAACAGAAATGGCGGCCACGCAAACCCTGATTGTAGAAGGAGCCCACCCCACTGAGAAACGTTCTTGTAAGAACTCCAGGACTGTAGCTATTGTGCAGTTCACTGGGTCTACCTGATGTTCCTCATGCCACAAGACAAAAATCTGCCACTTGAGTGCATACAATTTCCTTGTGGATGGTACTCTAGCATTTAACATGGCCTCTACAATCTCAGTTGTGAGACCAGAATCTATGAGCTGGTGCCCCTCAGGGGCCAGACCCATAGTTTCCATAGTTCTGGCTGAGGATGATAAATCAGCCCTCCGGCTTGAGACAGTAGATCCACTCTAAGGGCTCAAATGGGGCACCTGACAGACCTTCCAGGACCACAGAAGGTCCCAGGAAGGTATGTGCGGCCTGCAGATGGGCCTCAGCCGCTTGACACAATGCATGAACCTCGAAGTTAGAGGATGTTGCCCACAGAGGCTCCATCAACGGGGGCATGGCTGGCCGAAATGGCAGCCACATAAACCCTGATTGTAGAAGGAGCCCACCCCGCTGAGAAATGTTTTTGTAAGAACTCCAGGACTGTAGCTATTGCACAGTTCACTGGGTCTACAGTGGATCCCTGTGGATGGGAATCTCCCAAGGAGTGTGATCTCGCAGGGATATTATCTCTCAGAACCATATTTGAGCTGACCAATAAGGTGCTACTAGCAGCAGACATAGACTGTCTTGGCAAACTCTTGCTAGTACTAGTGGGAGCAGAGCAATGGGGGGAACAGCGTACAGATGTGACCTCGGCCACATGTGCACCATGGCGTCCAGCCCTAATTGTGCGGGAGGAGTGAGGGCGAACCTCAGCGGGCTGTGTGTTGTCTCCATGGAGGCCAACATATGCAATCCCGCTTGGCCAAACTTTGCCATATGGACTCCACCACTTGTGGATGGAGTCACCCTGCTCCAGATGAGGGCCGCACCAGAGACCGTGAGCTGGACAGCTGTCTGAGACCGTGCTCCAGCCTGTGATGGAGGTGTCTGTCATTACCTTCTTGTGCTAAGGAGACACCCCTAGAGTGTGACACAAGGCTAGAAACTGGGGACACTCAAATTCTCAGAGCACGTAGGCATCGCTGCGTGACACTGATATTCTCCGAGGTTTCGTCCTCATCATAGTAGAATCCTTATAATCCCTAGAAAAGTTGTCCACTGCACTGGGGAAAGCATACTTTTTTGAGATTCAACCTGAGCCCCAAGCTCTTCATGTGGGCAAGAACAACATCTCGATGTTGAACCGCCAGTTCCCTGGGTTGTGCTAGAATTAACCCGTCATCCAGGTAGTTTAGTACACAGATGCCCTGGAGTCACAATGGAGCCAGAGTGACATCCATGCACTTTGTGAAGTTGTGAGGGTATAAAGCTAGCGATATTTCTATGTGGAAATATGCACCTTTTTGATCTATCGTCACAAACCAGTCCTCAATCTGAATCTGTGGAATGATAAGTTTGGGCGTCAGCATATTGAACCTGTATGTCCGATCTAAAATTGATCTAAAATTGGCCACATACTCCTATTTTTTTTGTGGACCAGGAAATAATGGCTGTAAAAACCTCCCTCCCTCAGGGAACGAGGTACATGTTCTATGGCCCCTTTGTCCAAGAGGGATCTTATTTCCTGTGCTAATGTCGGGCTCTGGTCTGTGCTGACTACTGTGGTGAGCACACCTCTGAACCAGGGGGGTCGAGCTATAAACTGGACCCGGTAACCCTTTTCTACGGTAGACAGAAGCCATGGATTCATTTGGCAGTAGTTTCCACGCTGCCAGATGGTCTTTTAGAGACATTAACTATTGGAGGGAAAGCATCAGATTTTTGTTGCCCTGTGACAGCTTGCTGACCACAAAACACTGAAAACTTGGGGACCGCCTTGGCTAGGGGAGGCCCTACAGTAGCACTGGGGGCTACCTGCCCTAACAACCTCAAGTCCCCTGATACGCTCCTCCACAGCCCCTCAGGACCCCTCTTCTTTGCCTGCTTGGCCTTTATGACTATTCTCAGATCAGGCCTAGTAGCAGGCCGCGACTGTGGCTGCCCGGTTCCCCTGGCTGTTGGCGGGGGTTGGTAGGCTGCCATACTCACCTTCTGGGTCTCCCTCGCACTAGTGCTGGCTCGGGCTCCACTCGTGGATGCCCGGGTGAGTTTGAGACAACAGGGAAGGAACTGGCTGAATGCCGCCATATGTCGAGCTCACTCAGCAGGTCTGCTTGGTAGGCTTGCAACACTGTCATTGTCTGCAGTGACCCACAAGAAAGACTACTACTGCATAGGCCTTGCCCACCAATGCCACGGTGGCCTTACACGGTAGTTTGGATGGCAAAGCCAACCCCCCTAATTACCTGGCGTCGATGGCGAGAGGTAGCTCGCAAGTGCCTCCTCCACCTTCAGCATAGCTAAATAGCCATGCCGTTCATTCCCCACAATGGCCGAATAATCCAACATCATGGGGTTATACATACGGCTTATGCATGGTTTTCCCCTAGAAGCCTGATATTTTGTCATGCACTTCTGGAAGAAAGGGGAGTTTCTGTAGTGTGAGGGATTTACTTTCACTGGGGAGAAAAAGGCTCATCCAGCCTTAGTAATCACTTCAAGCAGTTCTTTATATGCTGCTCTCAGTTTTTAGCACATCCTTCTGGCTCCTCGGTGTCAGAGAGGAATTATTACTATTATTTTTGTGTGTCTGGGTTTTATTTTCCCCCTTTGGCTGTCCATTGCGGAAGGAGAAGTTGCCATGCGAGCTCCAAAATTCAGCGGAGAGCCGAACCTGGAAGACAGAGCAAGAGACAGAGCAGCGCTCGTCTCCGGCTCCTCTTCCGGATCCATAAGAGATTCCCCGAACCTGAGATGGCTAGCTGCCTTGGCAGCGGCCGGCCCAAATCCGCAAGGTCCTGAAACCCAACTCGCTTCGGCTTCCGAGAAGAGCACGAATCGCGAGCCGAGCTGCTTAATGTAGGCATTACCATACGCAGCTTCTCGAGGCTGCCATCGCATGCTAACTAACAATATTGATAAAAAAAACTTGATCTAGGATGCTCCTGTAATCCTATAGCTATTGTCTTAAATAAGATCTTCAGTGTCTGCAGTATTTTTTGATGTATTAACCAAAACATTTTAATCAGTTGTGTGATTATTTCTTAGCCGCCTGTGTCAAATTTTGCCTGCAGGTCGTATTGAGTGTCTTTTGCTCACATTAAACCCATACTGTGTTTTTTCAGATCATTGTGTGGGGAGATTATGGCCGCATGGACCACAAGTCATTCATGGGCGCTGCTCAGATCCTATTGGACGATTTAGAGCTCACCAACATGGTCATTGGCTGGTACAAACTGTTTCCCCCCACCTCGTTGGTGGATCCGACGTTAGCTCCTTTGAGCAGAAAAGCTCCTGAAGGAGCGACCGACAAATCAAATGTTCGCTCATAACGGCGCCAAGATGTCCTCTGCATGCTTCACGCTGCGTCCCGTGGGAAGGCTGAGCGCAAGAACACGCCGCCGTCTTCCTGCTGCCAAAAGAGAAACGAGGAAACGGGGAGACGCGGGAGCCGAGCATTTGGGTTCGAGCATCGTTAATGTCAGACAGACAGACAGACAGACGGCTCAGAGGTCCGAAGCTCGACTCAATGTGGGATAGAAGAAGACAAATAACACTTAAACAGGAGTCGAACGTAAACAGAAGAGATCTTTTTGGGATGGAAAGACACCAACCTTTGGCTGATTTGTTTCCTTTTCAAATGGAGAACAGTGTGATTTTCCAGAGCTTTGGCTGTCTGTAGAGAAATGAGAAGAAGACACCAACAAAAAGCCATGCGGACCAACAAAGGGTAGGCTGAGAAAATGAGAAGAACAGATGGTTACAGTGGAGCTCAGAAATCCCAAACTCGACTCCGTCAACAAGGGTGTGGCTGGAAGACGTGAAGAAGAACAAAATTAAGCTCTCTTAGGATAACGTATACAGAAAGAGGAACAAAGGTTCACCTTTTGAGAGAAAGATGACAAACCTCGGCTGTTCTGTTTCATGTCAGTGTTGTTTTTTCCAGGACTTGGGTGGAAAAAATAAATAAATAAATAAATAAACAAAAATGCACAAAAAGTCATGTGGACCAACAGTACTGGGGTGAAGAGAAGATTAAAATGGACGAATCCAGGACAAGAACAATAAAGCCAATTTCAGCTGATTTAAAGAGAACGATGGTCACAATAACATTTATTTGGACGTTTTGTTTCATATGCAAAAGGACCTCAGTGTTCTCCATAAAAAGTTTGGGATATCTGCAAAAAACAACAACAACAACACTACACAAAAAAGCCATGAGTGGGCTAACACGAGCAAGAGAAAGAGAGAAGAAGCTGAGAATGACGTCTCCATAGCCCCACTGCACTTCCTCCATCAAGCCAGATAAATATCATTAATTATCAAAAGTTCCTGTTTTAATAAACTTTCAAAAACAAATCTAGAGGAAAAAAGAGAACTCTTTTACGCTCTGGTATGATGCTATTTTCAGTGATGTACTGTATTAAAGTCATGAGAAAAATTTATCTTTTCTTTTTTTTTTCTTTTCTTTTTTTTGTGCATGGATGCAAATTATACAAATAAAACTATTATTTTCTTCAAGGCTGCTGCTAATAAAAGAAAAAAGAAAAGAGATGGAAACGAGAGCCCGGTCGGCCATTTTGAACGATTTCTATTCAGTTGAATGAAGAGAAATCTCCAGTGCATGCTTTACAGTAAGAGTGACTGCGTTGAAGATTAAGATGTGGTTGTAGTTGTACGTCTGTATTTGTTGCAGATCAGCAGCGGTGTGATCTGGGAAAAATAAAACCCATTTCCTAATAGAAAAAGACTTTTTTTAAATACCATATTTTCCAGACTACATTGTGCGGTGTTTTTCACCTTGTAGTTGCTACAGTACGCATATCATAATTCTTGCTTACGCTGATTCTTAGTGTGATTATTTTTCTAAACAAATAGAGAAACTGAAATCACACATTTTAATAATCATGCGTAAACAATAACAATAACAATAACAATAACAGCTGTCCTGGTGGATAGAAATCACTGTTTAGCCAGAAGGAAACCTCCGTGCTCAACATGTTAGTGTTTATCTCCATGCAGAGTTTAGCAGGATATGACTCATAGTCTGGAAAACACGGTAAACAGATTAGACCCTTAAAATACTTTTATTTCAAATCTATGACTTGTGGTTATTATAATTGTGTGCAAACTGCACTTTTCTCTTTCTTCCATCTGCTTTCAGGCTGCCATGTTGATTTGTTTCCACTGGGAGGCACTGTGTTTTATTCTTATTGTATTTTCACCTTTCGTTTCTCCATTTATTTGTCCAAAATCAAACATGTCATCAACAACAACAAAGAAAAAAAGGTTAAGACTAATTCCCACTTTTGAGCATGTTTTACTAAAAGATTAATCAGTGTGAGAGTTCGTGGTTAGTGCATGTGGACGTGAAGCTCATCTCTCTGATCTTCAACTTTATCAAACGCCGTTTCAGCTCATTTTGTTTCCCCATTTTATTATTATTATTATTATTATTATTATTATTATTATTTTTGCATTTCATTTCTCCTTTAAAAACCAGGTGATTCCCAGTGAAATAAAGAAAAACCACACGTTTGCAAGGGAGACCTGGCCAAGTTGTTCAAATGGATATTAAAGTAATTTTATATTTAACAGAAGTTGAGTAGTAAGCTTGCAGGTATATTTTATTTTAATATTGTAATAAAGAAAAAGATTTTTTTTTTTAAATGACCCCATTAGACGGTGCAGTGTGTCACAGACTGGTTTATGAAAATGGGAAAATTGCCACACAATTTTGAATTGTTTTCTTGTTTTGAGAAAAAAAATTAATAATAATAAAAAAAACACTCTGTGTTATTTATTCTTTGCATGTTGTTATTATTTAGATTTTTTTCTCCTACACTGATTGACACCTTGTTGTTAGAACCAGGAGATATGACCACATCACTCCGATCTTATCCACACTGCATTGGCTCCCAGTAAAATTCCACATTGATTATAAAATACTACTACTGACCTATAAAGCACTAAACGGTCTCGTGCCCCAGTACCTAAGTGAACTTTTTGTCTTTTATGATCCGCCACACCTACTTAGATCAATTGTTGGTACCTGGAATAGTGAAGGCTACAGCAGGGGGAAGAGCTTTCTCTTATAAAGCTCCACAGTTATGGAACAGTCTTCCAATTAGTGTTCGGGACTCAGACACAGTCTCAGTGTTTAAGTCCAGGTTGAAAACATATTTGTTTACTCAAGCTTACCATGAGTAGACTTTCTTTTACGCAAAGTACACAGTCTTATCCATCACAGGATAGTAAGCATACCTAATAATCTCTCCCTCTCTTTACCTCCCTCTCCCTCTCTCCGTCTGACGAGCCACACATGATATTATGGAGATCCCAGTGATCCTGAACTTTCTGCTCTCCGGACCTGTCTGATCCATTCAGATGCCAAAGGAGATACTGTAGGTCTCCTTTGTGAGTGTGAAGAAGAGGACAAGAGAGTCGCCTCCATGAGTTTTCGAGTCTCAGGAAGGAAACCTCTGACAGTTGTTTGTCTTTATGAACCCAATAGCAGTTAGCAGTACAGACTTTACTGACTCCATAATCTTTCTGGGGGACTTCAATGCTCATAATAGGAATGATGGTGATTCTTGGGCAGAATGAACTCACATATCTGAAGCCAAGTGGTAAAAAGTTATTAGACTTCTGTGCAAGCCACAGACTGTCAATAACACTTTATTCAAACACAAGGTTGCTTATAAGTGTAGTTGGATCTGGAGAACCTTGTCCCAACAGTCAATGATAAACTTTTTGATTGCATCATCAGAGTTATGTTTTTGACACATGGGTAAAGTGAGGTGCAGAAGTGATGGTGAGTTACTGCGCAGAACAGATTAATGTGCTAAAACCAGGAGAGCTTCTTGCGTTGCTTGGGGGAATCTTCATTGAGATTAACGAGCGTTAGCTGCCTTGGTTTATGCAGACACTACATTCACTCATGCAGGACTGCTAGTTACATTTTCAGTACAATGAGCAAGTTTAGAGGTCAAAATGACAATAGGTAGTTAAATATTAAAAATCCCTGGAGATCAGCAGCTTCTGAAATACTCCAACCAGCCCATCTGGTACAAACAACCATGCCATAGTTAAAGTCACAGAGATCACACTTTCTCCCCATTCTGATGTTTGAAGTGAACATTAACTGAAGCTCTTGACCTGTATCTGCATGATTTTATACATTGTTGTCACATGATTTTACCTGACAGTGGTAAATACAGTGTTGTGTAAATGTTAAATGTAGCATTTTTGCAGGTATTTTGATTTCACTGATGTCAGGAAGATATTTTAGAGCTTTGAGTAATGACTGACACCTAATACATGAAGATTCGAAAACTTTTTGAAGATTTGACAAAAAATAAAGTGTCAGAATGTTACAAAACCAAAACAAAGCAGTGTTTACAGGAAAGAACACAGAGCAGCAATAGCATGTTGAGGAAATAGTCACGGCTTCAGCCATGGTGATTTTAGAGTCTTCCAACCAGAGGATGTGATTGAGTGGTGGGGTGGTGGAAGACATGGGCTGGAGTGTAGACCAGAGCAACTAGAACCTTAACCAGAACCTGAGTTCTGCCATCATGTCTGGATTCTGTAGGGTATAACAGTGGAATTGTGTAATAATAAAAATAAAGAATTGATCTTCAGTAAGTGTTTATTCCTGATAGTAGTGCTGCAGCACCACTCTGTAAAGTCCTATGATGATGAAGAATCACACCAATCAAGCAGAGGTTCTTTAGATCTTAGACACACTGTCTGCGCTTACACTTTGTGGAAATGTGTTACATTTAATTCAGATTATTTCTCAGTGTGAGAAAAAGTTCAGGAAATGCCGCTGTGAGTCGAGCACATTTCATTAAAAATATGTTCTCTGGAATCTGCATCAGATGAAAATTCTTCATAACCTGAAATTAAACCAAAACAAGTTTAATAAGTTTGCTCGCTCTAATATTAAACGATGTTTGTGCTGTTTAACAAGGTTGAACATTAAATATCAAAATAAGGTTTAAGTGCAAAGTTTAAAACAAAACCCAGTAACTCGCTGAATATGAACCTGTTTATAATCAAGAGCTCTTTATAAAAACAGGACCAGGTTACTTAAACTTTTTCTTCACTAAACAAAACGTATCACACAATGTTAATGAGTCGAAATATTTGCATATTTTATTTCTGTACATGTTTATTTGACTACTTGTACTTGTAAATCACCTCAAGTCCTGTAGTTTAAGTCTGAAGAGCTGCTTCTTTTCTGATTCTCTGAGATTATTCTTAGACAGATCCAGTTCTCTCAGGTGTGAGGGGTTTGATCTCAGAGCTGAAGTCAGAGCAGCACAGCCTTCATCTGAGATATCACAATCACACAACCTGCAGAGAGACAATGACACACTCTTCACTCTCTCAGTTTATATCATTACGTGGATTACTGCACTTTATATCTGGAATATACTGTGGAGTTTAAATTGATTATTTTTATTATGTTTACAGCATTTAGCAGACTCCCTTATCCAGAGTGACTTATAGAAGTGTGTGTGGGCGTCACTACATGCAAATGAGCTGTGTCGGGAACGCGCTTCACACATTACAGGTGATCAACATAAGCACACGAGTACGAAGAAAATCAGCCTTTCTGTCAGAAATCTTTAGTTCAGTTTGACTTACACGCACATTTACATACAATTTTACTAAGTGTGTGTGTGTGTGTGTGTGTGTGTGTGTGTGTGTGTGTGTGTGTGTGTGTGTGTGTGTGATATGATTTAATCAAATTTACAAGAACAATCAGGCTGAGTTTCCTAAAAGTATTGCAAAGTTAAGATGATTGTAACTGGGAGAGAGAGTGTTCAGAGTGATGCTCGCTCTACCATTAAACGATGATGTTTGTGCTGTGATGCTTTTGGGAAACTCGGCCCTGATCTGCTTATACTACTACAAACACTGAATACATAAATACTGTGACCAGATCAGGAAAAAACATCAATGTGGACTGAAATGAAATGATTTTCCTCCTCAGGATATTTGATGCTGAACCTAAAACCTCTGCTTCAGTCTCACTATTAGAGAATGTGTTTTACTGAGGAGCAGGTCATGTGACTCTCAGAGAGATGATCTTACCTCAGTATCTCCAGTTTACAGTGAGGATTCTCCAGTACAGCAGAGAGATGCTTCACTCCTGAATCTCTGAGTTTATTCCCAGACAGATCCAGTTCTCTCAGGTGTGAGGGGTTTGATCTCAGAGCTGAAGTCAGAGCAGCACAGCCTTCATCTGAGAAATCACAGTAACGCAACCTGCAGAGAGACAATCAGTAAGTTTACATAATAATCCAACAATAATAATCCAATATTAACCCGATTAAGACGATACTCTGATTAAGAAACTACCATGTAAACAGCAAAAAAAAGATTAAAGTCATAATCGAAGTAAACACAGACTATGTTTACATGGACGGCAGTAATCTACTTATTGACCTTATTCTGAATAAGACAATATTGTGATTAAGGTGTTTACATGAGTCGCTTTTAGAATACTCCTTTCATGTTCCCGTTTACATGTTATAGAACATAGATCGATTAACGTCACATGTCATTACGTCACCGCACCAGGCCATCCGACGTCCATCCAGAATTTCACGTATCAACATACAGTTCTTCTTCGTTATGGGACCGTATACAGTTTTGGGTGTTTTTATTTAAAATGTTTATGAACACTTCAAGTGCAGTTAATTATTTGTCATGCTGTAAGTGTAAATAGACAACTGCTTGAAGCCGTGGGCTGTGTCTCAAACCTACTATGTAGTAGCCGAGATACATGTATTTCGCCTACTATATAGTAAGTAAGTACGCGGTTTGGGACGCAGCCGTGCTCTCTTGTTTGCTGTAAACCAGTTGCGCACTGACGTGTGTGAACGTGTCCTGTCGGAAAATACGGTGAAAACTGTCACACGATGTTAATAGTGTGATTAAGGCGTGTACATGTCTGTAATACATGTCCATAATGCGACTAAAACAGGAATACTCCACACGCCTTAATTCCATTTGTGTTTACTTCGAGTATGACTTTAATCGGATTAAGGTCATTAAAAAATTGCTGTTTACATGGTAGTTTCTTAATTAGAGTATTGTCTTAAAGGGTTAATATTGGATTATTGTTGTCCATGTAAACGTACTGACAAATGGAATTAAAACATGTGGAGTATTTCTGTTTTAGTCGCGTTATCGATGTGCGTTACAGAAACCACGTACTTACCTACTATATAGTAGGTGAAATACATGTATCTCAGCTGCTATATAGCAGGTAAGTATGCGGTTTGGGACGCAGCCCACGACTTCAAGCAGTCTATTTGCACGTACAGCATGACAAACAATTAACTGCACTTGAAGCTTTCGTGAAACTAAAAATAAAAACACCCAAAACTGTATACGGGACCATAACGAAAATGAACTGTATGTTGATGCGTGAAATTCTGGAGGGATGTCGGACGGCGTGGTGCGGTGACGTAATGACGTGTGACGTTAATCCATCTACTTTCTATAACATATAAAAGAGGAACATGAAAGGAATATTCTAAAAGCGACATGTAAACACCTTCATCACAAAATTATTTTATTCAGAATAAGGTGAATAATTAGATTATTGTTGTTCCTATAAACGTAGTCTATGACACACTCTTCACGCTCTCAGTTTATATCATTACGTGGATTACTGCACTTTTATATCTGGAATATACTGTGGAGTTTAAATTGTTTATTTTTATTAAGTTTACAGCATTTAGCAGACTCCCTTATCCAGAGTGACTTATAGAAGTGTGTGTGGGCGTCACTACATGCAAATGAGATGTGACAGGAACGCGCTTCACACATTACAGGTGATCAACATAAGCACACGAGTACAAAGAAAATCAGCCTTTCTGTCAGAAATCTTTAGTTCAGTTTGACTTACACACACATTTACACACAACTTTATTGAAATATTGATAAATGAGGCCCTGTATATGTGTGTGTGTGTGTGTGTGTGTGTGTGTGTGTGTGTGTGTGTGTCTGTGTGTGTGTGCGTGTGTGCGTGTGTGTGTGTGTGTGTGTGTGTGTGTGTGTGTGTGTGTGAGATATAATTTAATAAAATTTAGAAAAACAATCAGGGCTGAGTTTCCTAAAAGCATTGCAAAGTTAAGATCATTGTAACTGGGAGAGAGAGTGTTCAGAGTGATGCTCGCTCTACCATTAAACGATGATGTTTGTGCTGTGATGCTTTTGGGAAACTCGGCCCTGATCTGCTTATACTACTACAAACACTGAATACATAAATACTGTGACCAGATCAGGAAAAAACATCAATGTGGACTGAAATGAAATGATTTTCCTCCTCAGGATATTTGATGCTGAACCTAAAACCTCTGCTTCAGTCTCACTATTAGAGAATCTGTCTCACTGAGGAGCAGGTCATGTGACTCTCAGAGAGATGATCTTACCTCAGTGTCTCCAGTTTACAGTGAGGATTCTCCAGTACAGCAGAGAGACGCTTCACTCCTGACTCTCCGAGTTTATTCAGAGACACATCCAGTTCTCTCAGGTGTGAGGGGTTTGATCTCAGAGCTGAAGTCAGAGCAGCACAGCCTTCATCTGAGATATCACAATAACGCAACCTGCAGAGAGACAATCAGTAAGTTTACATGGACAACAATAATCCAATATTAACCCGATTAAGACGATACTCTGATTAAGAAACTACCATGTAAACAGCAAAAAAAAGATTAAAGTCATAATCGAAGTAAACACAGACTACGTTTACATGGACGGCAGTAATCTAATTATTGACCTTATTCTGAATAAGACAATATTGTAATTAAGGTGTTTACATGAGTCGCTTTTAGAATACTCCTTTCATGTTCCCGTTTACATGTTATAGAACATAGATCGATTAACGTCACATGTCATTACGTCACCGCACCACGCCGTCCGACGTCCCTCCAGAATTTCACGTATCAACATACAGTTCTTCTTCGTTATGGGACCGTATACAGTTTTGGGTGTTTTTATTTAAAATTTTTATGAACCCTTCAAGTGCAGTTAATTATTTGTCATGCTGTAAGTGCAAATAGACGACTGCTTGAAGCCGTGGGCTGTGTCTCAAACCTACTATGTAGTAGCCGAGATACATGTATTTCGCCTACTATATAGTAAGTAAGTACGCGGTTTGGGACGCAGCCGTGCTCTCTTGTTTGCTGTAAAACAGTTGCGCACTGCCGTGTGTGAACGTGTCCTGTCGGAAAATACGGTGAAAACTCTCACACGATGTTAATATTGTGATTAAGGCGTGTACATGTCTGTAATACACGTCCATAATGCGACTAAAACAGGAATACTCCACACGCCTTAATTCCATTTGTGTTTACTTCGAGTATGACTTTAATCGGATTAAGGTAATTAAAAAATTGCTGTTTACATGGTAGTTTCTTAATTAGAGTATTGTCTTAAAGGGTTAATATTGGATTATTGTTGTCCATGTAAACGTACTGACAAATGGAATTAAAACATGTGGAGTATTTCTGTTTTAGTCACGTTATCGATATGCGTTACAGAAACCACGTACTTACCTACTATATAGTAGGCGAAATACATGTATCTCAGCTGCTATATAGCAGGTAAGTATGCGATTTGGGACGCAGCCCACGGCTTCAAGCAGTCTATTTGCACGTACAGCATGACAAACAATTAACTGCACTTGAAGCTTTCGTGAAACTAAAAATAAAAACACCCAAAACTGTATACGGGACCATAACGAAAATGAACTGTATGTTGATGCGTGAAATTCTGGAGGGATGTCGGACGGCGTGGTGCGGTGACGTAATGACGTGTGACGTTAATCCATCTACTTTCTATAACATATAAAAGAGGAACATGAAAGGAATATTCTAAAAGCCACATGTAAACACCTTCATCACAAAATTATTTTATTCAGAATAAGGTGAATAATTAGATTATTGTTGTTCCTATAAACGTAGTCTATGACACACTCTTCACGCTCTCAGTTTATATCATTAGATGGATTACTGCACTTTTATATCTGGAATATACTGTGGAGTTTAAATTGTTTATTTTTATTACGTTTACAGCATTTAGCAGACTCCCTTATCCAGAGTGACTTATAGAAGTGTGTGTGTCACTACATGCAAATGAGATGTGACAGGAACGCGCTTCACACATTACAGGTGATCAACATAATCACACGAGTACGAAGAAAATCAGCCTTTCTGTCAGAAATCTTTAGTTCAGTTTGACTTACACACACATTTATACACAACATTACTGAAATATTGATAAATGAGGCCCTGTATATGTGTATGTGAGTGTGTGTGTGTGTGTGTGTGTGTGTGTGTGTGTGTGTGTGTGTGTGTGATATAATTTAATCAAATTTACAAGAACAATCAGGCTGAGTTTCCTAAAAGTATTGCAAAGTTAAGATGATTGTAACTGGGA
Organism: Ictalurus punctatus; assembly: GCF_001660625.3. NCBI lineage: Eukaryota > Metazoa > Chordata > Actinopteri > Siluriformes > Ictaluridae > Ictalurus > Ictalurus punctatus. Next base: position 20,651,505 of record NC_030439.2, on the reverse strand, counting down.
GAGAGAGTGTTCAGAGTGATGCTCGCTCTACCATTAAACGATGATGTTTGTGCTGTGATGCTTTTGGGAAACTCGGCCCTGATCTGCTTAAACTACTACAAACACTGAATACATAAATACTGTGATCAGATCAGGAAAAAACATCAATGTGGACTGAAATGAAATGATTTTCCTCCTCAGGATATTTGATGCTGAACCTAAAACCTCTGCTTCAGTCTCACTATTAGAGAATGTGTCTTACTGAGGAGCAGGTCATGTGACTCTCAGAGAGATGATCTTACCTCAGTGTCTCCAGTTTACAGTGAGAATTCTCCAGTACAGCAGAGAGACGCTTCACTCCTGACTCTCTGAGTTTATTCCCAGACAGATCCAGCTTTCTCAGGTGTGAGGGGTTTGATCTCAGAGCTGAAGTCAGAGCAGCACAGCCTTCATCTGAGATATCACAATAACGCAACCTGCAGAGAGACAATCAGTAAGTTTACATGGACAACAATAATAATCCAATATTAACCCGATTAAGACGAGACTCTGATTAAGAAACTACCATGTAAACAGCAAAAAAAAAAAAAGATTAAAGTCATAATTGAAGTAAACACAGACTACGTTTACATGGACGGCAGTAATCTAATTATTGACCTTATTCTGAATAAGACAATATTGTAATTAAGGTGTTTACATGAGTCGCTTTTAGAATACTCCTTTCATGTTCCCGTTTACATGTTATAGAACATAGATCGATTAACGTCACATGTCATTACGTCACCGCACCACGCCGTCCGACGTCCCTCCAGAATTTCACGTGTCAACATACAGTTCTTCTTCGTTATGGTACCGTATACAGTTTTGGGTGTTTTTATTTAAAATGTTTATGAACACTTCAAGTGCAGTTAATTATTTGTCATGCTGTAAGTGTAAATAGACGACTGCTTGAAGCCGTGGGCTGTGTCTCAAACCTACTATGTAGTAGCCGAGATACATGTATTTCGCCTACTATATAGTAAGTAAGTACGCGGTTTGGGACGCAGCCGTGCTCTCTTGTTTGCTGTAAAACAGTTGCGCACTGCCGTGTGTGAACGTGTTCTGTTGGAAAATACGGTGAAAACTGTCACACGATGTTAATAGTGTGATTAAGGTGTGTACATGTCTGTAATACACGTCCATAATGCGACTAAAACAGGAATACTCCACACGCCTTAATTCCATTTGTGTTTACTTCGAGTATGACTTTAATCGGATTAAGGTCATTAAAAAATTGCTGTTTACATGGTAGTTTCTTAATTAGAGTATTGTCTTAAAGGGTTAATATTGGATTATTGTTGTCCATGTAAACGTACTGACAAATGGAATTAAGACATGTGGAGTATTTCTGTTTTAGTCGCGTTATCGATGTGCGTTACAGAAACCACGTACTTACCTACTATATAGTAGGCGAAATACATGTATCTCAGCTGCTATATAGCAGGTAAGTATGCGGTTTGGGACGCAGCCAACGACTTCAAGCAGTCTATTTGCACGTACAGCATGACAAACAATTAACTGTACTTGAAGCTTTCGTGAAACTAAAAATAAAAACACCCAAAACTGTATACGGGACCATAACGAAAATGAACTGTATGTTGATGCGTGAAATTCTGGAGGGACGTCGGACGGCGTGGTGCGGTGACGTAATGACGTGTGACGTTAATCCATCTACTTTCTATAACATATAAAAGAGGAACATGAAAGGAATATTCTAAAAGCCACATGTAAACACCTTCATCACAAAATTATTTTATTCAGAATAAGGTGAATAATTAGATTATTGTTGTTCCTATAAACGTAGTCTATGACACACTCTTCACGCTCTCAGTTTATATCATTACGTGGATTACTGCACTTTTATATCTGGAATATACTGTGGAGTTTAAATTGTTTATTTTTATTAAGTTTACAGCATTTAGCAGACTCCCTTATCCAGAGTGACTTATAGAAGTGTGTGTGTCACTACATGCAAATGAGCTGTGTCGGGAACGCGCTTCACACATTACAGGTGATCAACATAAGTACACGAGTACGAAGAAAATCAGCCTTTCTGTCAGAAATCTTTAGTTCAGTTTGACTTACACACACATTTATACACAACTTTACTGAAATATTGATAAATGAGGCCCTGTGTATGTGTGTGTGTGTGTGTGTGTGTGTGTGTGTGTGTGTGTGTGTGTGTGTGTGTAATTAAATTACATTTAATCAAATTTACAAGAACAATGAGGGCTGAGTTTCCTAAAAGCATTGCAAAGTTAAGATCATTGTAACTGGGAGAGAGAGTGTTCAGAGTGATGCTCGCTCTACCATTAAACGATGATGTTTGTGCTGTGATGCTTTTGGGAAACTCGGCCCTGATCTGCTTATACTACTACAAACACTGAATACATAAATACTGTGATCAGATCAGGAAAAAACATCAATGTGGACTGAAATGAAATGATTTTCTTCCTCAGGATATTTGATGCTGAACCTAAAACCTCTGCTTCAGTCTCACTATTAGAGAATGTGTTTTACTGAGGAGCAGGTCATGTGACTCTCAGAGAGATGATCTTACCGCAGTGTCTCCAGTTTACAGTGAGGATTCTCCAGTACAGCAGAGAGACGCTTCACTCCTGACTCTCTTAGTTTATTCCCAGATAGATCCAGTTCTCTCAGGTGTGAGGGGTTTGATCTCAGAGCTGAAGTCAGAGCAGCACAGCCTTCATCTGAGATATCACAACCACACAACCTGCAGAGAGACAATCAGTAAGTTTACATGGACAACAATAATCCAATATTAACCCGATTAAGACGAGACTCTGATTAAGAAACTACCATGTAAACAGCAAAAAAAAAAGATTAAAGTCATAATCGAAGTAAACACAGACTACGTTTACATGGACGGCAGTAATCTACTTATTGACCTTATTCTGAATAAGACAATATTGTAATTAAGGTGTTTACATGAGTCGCTTTTAGAATACTCCTTTCATGTTCCCGTTTACATGTTATAGAACATAGATCGATTAACGTCACATGTCATTACGTCACCGCACCACGCCGTCCGACGTCCCTCCAGAATTTCACGTATCAACATACAGTTCTTCTTCGTTATGGGACCGTATACAGTTTTGGGTGTTTTTATTTAAAATGTTTATGAACACTTCAAGTGCAGTTAATTATTTGTCATGCTGTAAGTGTAAATAGACGACTGCTTGAAGCCGTGGGTTGCATCTCAAACCTACTATGTAGTAGCCGAGATACATGTATTTCGCCTACTATATAGTAAGTAAGTACGCGGTTTGGGACGCAGCCGTGCTCTCTTGTTTGCTGTAAAACAGTTGCGCACTGCGGTGTGTGAACGTGTCCTGTCGGAAAATAATATAAAATACAGCATTTAGCAGACTCCCTTATCCAGAGTGACTTATAGAAGTGTGTGTGGGCGTCACTACATGCAAATGAGCTGTGTCGGGAACGCACTTCACACATTACAGGTGATCAACATAAGTACACGAGTACGAAGAAAATCAGCCTTTCTGTCAGAAATCTTTAGTTCAGTTTGACTTACACACACATTTATACATGAGGTCCAATGGGTATGTGTGATATAACAATCAAATTTACAAGAACAATCAGGGCTGAGTTTCCTAAAAGCATTGCAAAGTTAAGATGATTGTAACTGGGAGAGAGAGTGTTCAGAGTGATGCTCGCTCTACCATTAAACGATGATGTTTGTGCTGTGATGCTTTTGGGAAACTCGGCCCTGATCTGCTTATACTACTACAAACACTGAATACATAAATACTGTGATCAGATCAGGAAAAAACATCAATGTGGACTGAAATGAAATGATTTTCCTCCTCAGGATATTTGATGCTGAACCTAAAACCTCTGCTTCAGTCTCACTATTAGAGAATGTGTCTCACTGAGGAGCAGGTCATGTGACTCTCAGAGAGATGATCTTACCTCAGTGTCTCCAGTTTACAGTGAGGATTCTTCAGTACAGCAGAGAGACGCTTCACTCCTGACTCTCTGAGTTTATTCAGAGACAGATCCAGTTCTCTCAGGTGTGAGGGGTTTGATCTCAGAGCTGAAGTCAGAGCAGCAGAGCCTTCATCTGAGATATCACAATCATACAACCTGCAGAGAGACAATGACACACTCTTCACTCTCTCATTTTATATCATTACATGGATTACTGCACTTTTATATCTGGAATATACTGTGGAGTTTAAATTTATTATTTTTATTAAGTTTACAGCATTTAGCAGACTCCCTTATCCAGAGTGACTTATAGAAGTGTGTGTGTGTGTCACTACATGCAAATGAGCTGTGTCGGGAACGCGCTTCACACATTACAGGTGATCAACATAAGCACACGAGTACGAAGAAAATCAGCCTTTCTGTCAGAAATCTTTAGTTCAGTTTGACTTACACACACATTTATACACAACTTTACTAAAATATTGATAATGAGGTCCAATGGGTATGTGTGATATAACAATCAAATTTAAAAGAACAATCAGGGCTGAGTTTCCTAAAAGCATTGCAAAGTTAAGATCATTGTAACTGGGAGAGAGAGTGTTCAGAGTGATGCTCGCTCTACCATTAAACGATGATGTTTGTGCTGTGATGCTTTTGGGAAACTCGGCCCTGATCTGCTTATACTACTACAAACACTGAATACATAAATACTGTGACCAGATCAGGAAAAAACATCAATGTGGACTGAAATGAAATGATTTTCCTCCTCAGGATATTTGATGCTGAACCTAAAACCTCTGCTTCAGTCTCACTATTAGAGAATGTGTCTTACTGAGGAGCAGGTCATGTGACTCTCAGAGAGATGATCTTACCTCAGTGTCTCCAGTTTACAGTGAGGATTCTCCAGTACAGCAGAGAGATGCTTCACTCCTGAGTCTGTGAGTTTATTCTCAGACAGATCCACTTCTCTCAGATTGGAGGATTCAGAGCTGAGCACTGAGGCTAAAGCTGCACAACTTTTCTCATTTAGGCCACAATTATTAAATCTGAAGGAAAGAACAAAATGCATGATGCAATAACAGTGTACATTATCAAACAAGTTCTCAAACACTTTTTATATGAAATGTACAAACATGCTATACATGTGCTGCAACATGCTGCATCATTTACTGTGTAATGTGTGTTTACTGAATGTAGATTGGAGACATTTATACCACAGTACCCTTGGTTCTGGATTCTGATTGGACAGAAGGTGTTGATTAATTTTCTATAACAGCAGCTCTGACAGCAGTGCAGCTACAATCACAGCTTTATATTAATGCACTCTAATACATGATTGTTTCTATAGTAACAGCTCATTCACAGGGACTTGTTTCATGGAGTTATATTAACATTAACAGAGGAAAAACAACTGGTGCAGCTCTAGCATAAGTGATAACAGGAATTTGTTTGATAGACAAATTACTTTGGTGTAAGAGGAATAAAACACTTTGCTGTTTTAGGAAAATAATCAATTACAGATTATTACAGTAACTCTGCTTCATGTTGGTCTGCATCACAACACCCTTTTCCACTATTTTCTGATAATATGTTTTATTCTATATTAAATATAATCTTTATGGCCAAAGGTATGTAGACCCCTGATCATCACATTCATATGTGTTTCTTCCCCAAACTATTCCTACAATGCCCCTGTGCACAAAGCGACCTCCATGAACACATGATGTGTCTGCAGTGGAAGAACTCGAGTGTCCAGCACAGAGCCCTGACCTCAACCCCACTGAACACCAACTGCACCCCAGGCCTCCTCGCCCAAAATCAGTGACTGACCTCACTAATGCTCTTGTGGCTGAATGGACACAAATCCCCACAGCCACACCCCAAAATCTAGCGTAAACCCTTTTCAGAACAGTGGAGCTTATTGTAACAGCAAAGGGGAATAAATGTGGAATGGGATGTTCAACATGCACATGTGAGTGTGATGGTCAGGGGTGCACATACTTTTGGCCATTTAGCGTACAACTCTTATGATATCTTATGAGGTCTGACAATGTTCTTGTATCTTGCATGTATGCTGTAAGAATATTGTAACAGTGTAACAGTTATATTCAGCATTACTTACTGAGCTTTTCTGGATGCTGCAACCACAGGCAGGAGCTTCAGAAGAACCTTGTCTGATGTACAGTGTTTGTTGGTATATTTATTAAGGACAAACACATCCTGTTCCTGCATTGATGTCAGTAACACAAACACCACAGCTGACCACTGAGAAGAAGAAAGTTTGCTTTGTTGTAAATTTCCAGATTGCAGGTAGTGTTGGACTTCCTCAACTAGAGAATGATCATCCAGTTCATACAGACAGTGGAACAGATTGATGGATTTCTCTGTCGAGGGATTCTCTCTGATCTTCTTCTTGATGTAATGAACTGTTTCCTGTTTACTGTGGGAGCTACTTCCTGTCTGTCTCACTATGGTTTGTAAGAGGATCTGATTGGACTTCAGTGAGAGACCCAGAAGAAAGCGAAGGAAAAGATCCAGATGTCCATTTCCACTCTGTAAAGCCTGATCTACAGCACTCTTGTGGACCTCTGAGATCGTAACTTTTAGCATCAATTTCAGCAAGGCTGGCTTTATAAAAACATTTCTATTTTCATTCATGAATGTCAGGTGCACATATAGAGCTGCGAGGTGTTCCTGAATGCTCAGATGAACAAAGCAATACACTTTACTCTGGTGAAGCCCAAACTCCTCTCTGAAGATCTGTGTACACACACCTGAATACACTGATGCTTCTGTCACATCAATGCCACACTCCATCAGGTCTTCCTCATAGAAGATCAGGTTGCCTTTCATCAGCTGCTGAAAAGCCAGTTTACCCAGTTTCAGAACCATTTCTGCATCTGTCCCTCTGCTCTTTGTGTACTTTTTCTTTATGACGTTTGTCTGAATGATGAGGAAGTGTGTGTACATTTGAGTTAGAGTCTTGGGGATCTCTCCACTCTCTGCTTCACCCAACATTCTCTCTAGAACAGTGGCTGAAATCCAGCAGAAGACTGGGATGTGGCACATGATGTAGAGGCTTCTTAATGACTTCAGGTGTGTGATGATTCTGTCGCTCAGGCTCTGATCACTGATCCTCTTCCTGAAATATTCCTCCTTCTGTGGGTCATTGAACCCTCGTACCTCTGTGAGTCGATGGACACACTCAGAGGGGATTTGATCAGCTGCTGCTGGTCGGGAGGTGATCCAGATGAGAGCAGAGGGAAGCAGATTCCCTTTGATCAGGTTTATCAGCAGCACATGCACTGATGCTGATTCAGTTACATCACACAACCTCACTGTGTTCTGGAAATCCAGAGGGAAACGACACTCATCCAAACCATCAAAAATGAACAGAACTTTGTCCAAGCTGGAAATGTTTGTTTCTTTTATCTCCTTATAAAAGAAATGAAGAAGCTCCATCAGACTCAGGTTTCGATCCTGCATTAAATTGAGCTCTCTGAAAGGAAGTGGAAATATGAGATGAACATCCTGATTTGTTTTCCCTTCAGCCCAGTCTAGAATGAATTTCTGCACAGAGACTGTTTTTCCAATGCCAGCGACTCCCTTTGTCAGAACGCTCCTGATGGGTTTGTCTTCTTCAGATAAGGGCTTAAAGATGTCATTGCATTTGATTGGTGTTTCCTCTGTTGCTGCTCTCCTGGATGCTGCCTCGATCTGTCTCACCTCATGTTCATTATTGACTTTTCCACTGTCTCCTTCTGTGATGTAGAGCTCTGTGTAGATCTCATGCAGAAGTTTTGGGTTTCCCTGGTTTGTTATCACCTCATTTACATGCTGAAACCTCTTTAGCAGATTTAATTTGCATCTCTCCTGAAGATGAGGTTCAGTGCTTACAGACGTACACCTGTAAAATGGTAATAGACATGTGGTGAGATATCAAGCACAATCTCTGTCATTTTTCTTGAGTCAAATGTATATGTGCTTGTTATCCTCATTATCTGTAGAAATACTCAGCACAAAGTGACTGGAGAGATGTTTATAATACCAGCATAATGATTAAAATACTATTGTCATGCTGAGTTTGATCTTACCCTGTATCTGTGATTATGATCTGGTGTGTTTTCTCTCTTGCTCCCTGCAGGACACTGCGAATACAAAAGTTTTAAATATCATGCACTTGTCCATTTTATTACACAATTATCCACATTACTTAAAATTATGGTTTGAACTTTAGCCTCTAATTTAATAAAACAATGATGAATGTTTCAGAGAATGCAAATGTAACTAAACCTGATGGATAAAAATGAGACAATTACACAGATACAGGTCAAGAGCTTCAGTTAATTTACACATCAGACATTAGAATGGGGGAAAATGTGATCTCTGACCATGGCATGGTTGTTAGTGCCAGATGGAGTGGACAATTAAAGACCAGGTGACATTTTCCCCAATCTTCAACTGTGCAGTTTGGGTGAGTTTGTGCCCATTATAGCCTCAGATTCCTGTTCTTGACTGACAGGAGTGGAACCTGATGTGGTCTGCTGCTGGTGAAGCCTCAAGCTACAATGTGTTGTGCTTTCTGAGATGCTTTTCTGTTCATCACTTTTGTAAAGAGTGGTTATTTGAGTAACCATAGCCTTTCTGTCAGCTCAAATCAGTCTGCCCTTTCTCCTCTGATCTCTCAGCAAGAAGTTTCTAACCACAGAAGATCCCTCACTGGATGTTTTTTGTTTTTATTTGCACCATTCTGTGTAAACTCCTAATAAAGTAAATTCCTAATAAAGTAAACAGTACGTGTATCTTTATAATATTCTAAAAGAAAACTTTCATATTACAGAATATATATCAGTATATATCAGTAGAATGGATATTTTGCTATTTTAAATTAAAATGGTTAGCAATGAGATATTAGTTAATTCAAGTTACATGTAAATGTTTGTTACCGTTCTGGTGTGGATTCTCTCTTCTCTTTAAATCTTAGTGGTAAACGCATAGAATCATCACTCTTCATGGACACACAGCTGGGTACTGGTGAGTCTGATCTCTTTATTTCTGTTGCACTGCTCACACACACACACACACACACACACACACACACACACACACACACACACACACACACACACACACACAAAAAAACAACAGTAACATTTATTCAGTGTGAAATAGTATTTTATTAAACTTTACTAACTTACTTGCTAACTTAAACGAATTTACTAAATTTGTCTAGTTATTTCACACTTACTTATCAACAACCTGGCAACCATGTGGCACATATCTCCCATATTTAACTACAAATTTGAACCTTTTAATGTTTTACTCTTCAGAGATGTTTTTATTATTTAATGCTTTAGTTTTTTTTTTTATGTTTTACCTTTTAACATTTAAACATACTTGTTATGATTTTAACCTTTAACCATTATAACATTTTAGACTTTTAAACTTTACCTGCTTAACTGTTAAACATTTTAAAATGAATGACAGCAAAATATATCGTTTAACTCTTTTATCATGTTTAGCTGTGTCAAGAAATCAAAGGTCATCCATGAACTTTAACCTTCTAGTCTAAATTTGAACCACATTATTTTGAGTAGTAAAGAATTATTCAATGTGTTTTTGCAATGGCACTAATTATTATTTTCTCATATTTGATGGTCTACAGATTACACAACACGTACAGGCCTGAAGTTGTCTTTTATGTGTTTATAATATTAACTTTATTCCAAATAGATATTATTTTATAGTCATATAAAGTTAGCAGCTTTATGAAGTGGCTTTAAGTAGTTTAATGAAGATGTCACCTGTGTGTAGATGAGGGATCTGCTGGAGGTTCTTTAAACACATCACTGTTCATGGAGGAACTGCCGGGTCCTGAAGAGTCTGATATCTTTTCCTTGGTGTCACTATTCAACAACATATACGTCTTGCTATTAATAATTTATCTGCCTGTAGATTCTCATTAACGTCAGTCAGTAGACAATCGATAAAAAGATTAGTGCTAGAGTGGTCTGACATTTTTAGGGATTTTTCTTTTAGGGTGAAGGCTGTTCATGTGAAAAGGCCACATATTTTTGAACTGCTGCTCATGCACCATCAGGGGGCGCTGTAACACACTTGGAGGAAAGTGCTACTGCATGCATGATTGGCTGGTGTCACTGTGATTGATAGGGGAGAGAGAGTACGCCCCATCCACGGCCAATCTTCCAGCCATGGATGACATCATCGCGATTCGAACTCGTGATGTCTGGATGATGGAGCAAACGCTTTTCTAGTGTAAACTCTAACTTTTTAAACTTATTTAACTTTAACTTATTTTCCTAGAAATGTTCTATTCTACTTTCAGAGCCTAGGTTATTGGTGTTGATCAATAGAACAGATAATAATGCGTAAAAAAATGAAGAGCTTTAATTTATTGCCCTTTAAAGGCTCATGATGTTCACTGATGCCTGGGCAGAATCTAAGTTTAACCCCCGTTTTATTCATGCCTTAAATAAAATAACTGCTTACCTCTTTTTGAACTGCAGAGATCCAGCAGGTTGTTCAGGATTAGCGTGATCCATTGTCACTATTAGTAAAGAAAGGTTATTGGTCATGGACACACAGATGTGTATGATCAGGACTGATCTCTTTTGCTGGTACGTGCCACAGTCCACATTCAAACTTACATAAATATAAACAAATAAATAAACATATACATACATAAGCTTCAATACCAATTTTTTTTTAAGAAGAAAGAAATGTAATGCTTAGTAATACAGCATTTACAATATTTACATTTATAAGCCTAATTTTTACAGTGTTTATTCATTACAATATTTGTAATATTTACTGTATTAATAATTTACAAAACAAACATAACAACAGAACAAACATAGGTTCTGTTACCCCATTTTTAAAATATAACTAGACAATCATGAAGTATGCCTTTCACTTCTGGAATACAACATTCTACAGATAAAACTCACTCACACTCCTTTTAGACAAACACATGGAAATAAAGCTTTTCACTTTGTGCTCGTTGATCCATTAATGACCGAAACTCCTTCACTTTATTATTATTTTCCCAGAACGATTGGTGCACGCGATCTGTCCCTTTAATAATCATCATTAATGTTTAATTAATCAGTAATTAAACTGTCTCATTATTCTTAAATACCCATATATATATATATATATATATATATATATATATATATATATATATATATATATGTGTGTGTGTGTGTGTGTGTGTGTGTGTGTGTGTGTGTGTGTGTCATTGTTGCTTGTTCGTTTCAAAACAGCACTAATTATGCTTGTAATCAAACGTCCACATTTTTTGGGTTTTGATTTTTCCTCCACGCGCATGGAGCCAAATCTTCCTGCTGTTTCACCAAAACATCTGGGCGTGTGTTGAAATGTCACCACCAAGTAAAATCGAATGAAATAGCAAAATATTTGTAAAATATACAGCTGTAGTGTGTTTGTCCTCACTGATAAAGGTCTATAGATGATGTATTTTTACTGAAATGAGAAAAATATACTCAGTTCACATAGCGCAGTTTTCCTCCTGTAATGTGCACACACCATTTTATAAATTGTATCATTATTTTCAATACCGGAAATGAAGAATTACCTTTACTCGACAGTAAAGCGTTGTGGCGTTGGCATTAATCTCGCTGTTTCTTGAACTTTGAGTTTGCTCAGACGCAATTTTAAAAAGGAGCTGAGGCTTCAGGAAGTCTTTCACTTTTGTAGAAGTAGAACATGTTGAACCACATTCACAGGCACACGGAATTCCAGACTTAAACAGGTTCAGCAGCTGCACGACTTGAAGTCTGGTAAATATTCTGATCTCTAAATGAAGCTCCCAGAATCAGTTCTGCTGATTATATATAAACACACATTCTAGATATTAATCTACAGTTAAAGCTTACAAAACACTGCACAACATTTAGAGTCTGCAGTAATCATAGTTAAAGTGTGGTACATAACTTCCCTGGTAAAACAAAACTTCTGTAATTTGAAAGAGCAATGAGATGACATCACTGAAAAAAGCACCAACCAAACATCACCAAAATCACAGACAGACCAAACACTCCCTCACATATATTTACATGGTCTATACTTCAGGAAAGATGAAACACATCTCAGGGGTTATTTGGATTTGCTGATGGAACTTGAGAATGTTCTGGAATGAGTTCTGTCATTGTGACGCAACAGAAGAAGCCGCTGCAAAAAGGTGAAGAACAGAAAGGCGGAGTTTCAGTGTTTATTTGAACTTTCTAACTGACAGGCTGTTTAACCGAGTTCAGTGCTACAATGCAGCATTTAATGAGTTTAGCTCGCTCTCGGGCGGCAGGTCTTCCACTGCGCCCCCTGCTGTATGCGGCTGGAGCTGCAGCCACGGCCGCAGGAGTTTATTATTATTTTAAGAAGCGTGGCGATGGCGATGGGGAGAGAACAGCGGACACAACTCTCACCGAGGGTACACCATCTCTCTCTCTCTCTCTCTCTCTCTCTCTCTCTCTCTCTCTCTCTCTCTCTCTCTCCGTTTTTATATAAAACATATTTCACTTTAGTAGAAGTGTTAGAGACTGTGCTGACTGCAGGGTGATGTGGTGTTTATATACTGGTTTGTATTTAGGCCCAGTACAGACCCAGCTCCCTGCAGTAGATGATTCTTTGCTGGATCCAGACTTGATGTCTGAGGTGGATGGAGTCAGTGTCACACAGACTGACAGCACTGTCCCTCAGGTACTCACCAAACCACAATCACTTCCATCTGCACTTCTACATCTCATGACCCTGAGGAAATCACTCCGTTATGGACACTTTGGTGACTCCAGCAGGAGCTAGGTATTACATAGGTAGCTACATTAGCTCAGCTGGTAGCCATTGTTCTGGATTAGGGTTTAGGTGCAGTACATAACGAGACTCATTATCACTCACAGTATCCAGTATTTCATAAAATATTGGTTATAATTCATATTTAAAATGTATATTTAAGTAGGTTTTACCAGCTGTATAAACTAGTAAGCTGTTAGGGTTAGTAAATAGGTTCTAAGAGCTCTCCTGTATCGCTTATACCATTTGGATGGTGCACTTTCAGGAGTCTCTGAGTGAGGCTGAGGAGAAGAAGCAGAAGGTGTCCAGTGCTCCAGTGGACAGCGAGAGGTCCAACCTGGAGGACAGAGTGAGGGAGCTGGAGGAACTGCTCTGTGAGGAACACAGAGAGTGTGAGAGAAAAACCAAGGTGAAAGAGAAAACCTCACATTAAACAGTACTTTTTAAAATAATATGAGTAACAAACAACATGGCAAATACTGAGAAAAGAAAAGATCTGCACACTCACTTGTGTTTGGAGCCTGAGGGGCGTGAGCAGCGACGGCTGGACCTGATATTAGATATGAGGATAAAATTTCTATCAATAGTTTAACAGTGAAACTATTAGGGTTGAGCAACGCCTCTTAATTTCTCATTTTTTAAGTGTTTCAAGTCTGTAACGCACTTTACTCCTGATGTGGTGCCACAAATGAAACCTCGTACTGAATTTTTTAAATCTTTGAAAGCCCTGCTAGCTCATTGGTACCAGCCTCTCCTGGGTGTGATTTAAAAAACTTTACAAGACAGATAAAACAAGCTTTGGCCAGACAGTGTTACATGTTTGAAGTTTTGAACATTTAATAATTTAAACCTCTTCTGCTCCATGGCTGTGTTTTAGGACTATGGGGCGGAGTGTCAGGCTCACACAGCCCTGAACTCTCAGTACAACGAGATTAAGGAAACTTTAACACACATTGAGGGGTTAGTAAAGGTAAGTTTCTCCCTCTCACTAAGTCATGACTGTTGCAGTAAACTGTGTGTTAGTTGTGGGCCAGAAAAATAAATACAGTACCTCTGAGCATTTCAGACATGGATATTTAGAAGATTGTTTTAATGCTGCGTTTGATCTTCACTCCACCGTTAGGGCCAATTATACATCGCCCCAACATTGCTATATCTTCACTCTGCCTGATGTGGAAATTTAGATCTGAATGAAACAATCATAGCATTCATGTTTAATTACAGCATAGCATCTGTTTAAGCACAGAATGTTTCATTTTTAACCTTCTTTTAAAGTTTTTCTTCTTCTGTAAGCACTACTGCTATTGTGTGTGTGTGTGTGTGTGTGTGTGTGTGTGTGTGTGTGTGTGTGTGTGTGTGTGTGTGTGTGTGTGTTCATTCCTGTTTAGTCACACTGTGGCAACATTCACAGTGTCTCTATGTGTGTAGTAAATAAAGCCAACAAACATTGGTTTGTGAACTTCCAGGTGTCTCTGACTGAAGCTGAGGAGAAATACAAGCGGGCGATGGAGTCTGAAGCTGAGCTGGAGAATGAGAAGTTGGACTTGATGTCCCAGGCCAACACACTGCGTGGCTCGGTGAAGCAGTTGGAAGAACAGTTCTCTGAGACACGCAGGAGGAATGATGAGATAACGAGGGTAAGTGAGAAAATCCTTACATTAACCAGTTTCTTTAGAAATAATATGATGTTCATGCTGCATGATGAGTTACACCACAGGCGAAATGTACTTGAATAAAATAACAGTTGCATTTGTCATTAAAAATGTTTTTCTATTGAATAGAAGTGGTGGATTGTAGATGTGAACATTAAACACAAAGCTTGAACCTCTTTTGCTCCATGTTGTGTTTTAGGAGCTTGGCATAGGGCAGGGCATTCTCACATTTGAGAAGTCCAAGGCTGAAGAGCAGGTGAAAGATTTAAAGCAGAAAATCAGTTCACTGAAGGTAAGCTCTCATTGAATCTGTTATTGTTATTTGTCCCCAAATCATTTCAGGCTGTTCTAACAAATGAGGAGTCGAGTCTTCAGAAGTGTCTGAATGTGTATGTAGAAGTGAATAAAGCCAATAAGCTTTGCTTGTTGAACACTCCAGGTCTCTCTGGATGAAGCTGAGGTGAGATACGCGGAGTCATTGGAGTCCATTACTGAACTGCAGAATGAGAACTATGACCTGGTGGATGACATGAACACACTGCAAGAAGCAGTGGATGATTTGGAGGAACAGCTCTCTCAGACCCAGACAAGGTGTAATGAGGCAACGGCAGTAAGTGAGAAAATCCTTGCATTAAGCTGTTTCTTTGTGCTGCATGATGAGTTATAGCCTGTGGTGTATGTACTTGAACAAATTTAAATTGTATTTCTAGTTTTAGATGCTAACTTTTTTATTGAATATGTGTATTGAAGTGGTGCATTGTAGATGTTAACATTAAACACACAACTTTGAACCTCTTTTGCTCCATGGCTTTGTTTTAGGAGACAGAAAGAAAAACTCAGGAGTTGAGGGATCTACGTTCCAAGAGGGAATTGTTGAAAGAAACTGTACTAAAGGTAAGCTTTACTTTTTATGAAACCAATAAGAGAAAATCTAGACTGAGTGCTACTTAATAACGAGCAATCCCTCCAATATTTAACTCCATATTTGAGCCTCTGTTTTTGGAAGAGAGACGCTCATGAATTCACACATCAGTGTTCACCCAGACAAAGTGGGATGTGAGGGAAATTAAATCACTGTTCATAAAAATAAAGAAAAATTAAATCCAGTGTCGAATAAAAGCGAATCACACTTAACTGACGGAGCAGTTTGTGCACGTGTTGCATTGGATGTGCATCAAATCTGGACCCTGCATAGACTTTTCTAAAGTACACACAGATCCGGATGCCCTCTTCACAGGACCAGTCTCGATTCCAAGTCCTCAGTTTCTACTTGACCAAAATTCACAGTAATTTGAAGTTAAGTTAAAGTGAAGCAACCCTTTCAGCACTGAAGTTCGAAACACTTATGCTCCACTGTATTTTAGGATTATGAGACAGAGCGTGTAGCTCACTTCGCCCTGAAGTTGCAGTACAATGAGCTGATGGAACGGCACAACCAGCTACTAAACGTAAGCTTTTCTTCTCACTAAGTCATGATTGTTGTAGTACACTGTGGGTCAGTTGCAGGTCAGAAAAGTAAATGTAGTACCTCTGGGCATTTCAAAGAGGGACATTTAGAAGCGATTATTCAAGCTTCAAACCAGGACTGCTATTGTGAACTGTGTGTGAAGACTCTTCATTTTCATGCTTCATGATGAGTTGCACTACAGACTGACCAGCCCTAATAACAAACTAGGGGGTGCACATAATAAAATAAGTGCTTTTTATAATCATAGAGAAAAAAATAGTGTCTCCCATTTTGCTGTAGCAGGTTAGTCATAATGCTATGGCTAAACTGTATTTAATGCTAAACTGTATTTATTGTCACTTCTGGCCGATGTGTACATTTGGAACTGACTGAAAAATCATAGCATAATAATAATAATAATAATACAATCAGTATTTCAGGTTTAACTAGATCACAACAACTGTTTAATACACATTTTCACAAACTGGAACTAAAGAGCCTCGATGTAGATGTGAACATTAAGCAGTAAAGTTTAAACCTCTTCTGCTTCATGACTGTGTTTTAGGAGTGTGAGCAATAGCGGGAGGCTCACAGTATCCTGAAGTTGCAGTATGATCGGCTGAAGGAAACTTTATCAAAACATTATAAGTCTGTTCTGATGAGTGATGAGTCGAGACCTCAGAAGTGTTTCAATGTGTGTGGAGAACTAAATAAAGCCAACAAGCTTTGGTTGTTGAACTTCCAGGACACTTTGGCTGAAGCTGTGGCAAAATGCGAGCAGGCGATGGAGTCAAACGCTCAGCTGGAGAGTGAGAAGTCAGACTTGAAGTACCATGTGCACAAAATGGAAGGTGCAGTGCAGAAGCTGGAGAAACTTCTGGATGAAGTAGAGATATCGTGTGATGTGATAAAGCAAGTAAGTGAGAAAATCCTTGCTTTAAGCCGTTTCTTTAAAAATAAGGTGACGAGTTACTGATGAGTTATTATTATTGGTCAGTATTGTTATCGATGTCATATGATGAGAAACCAAAAGACCTGATAAATCTCATTGTGATAGACGAGTCTGAATAATAACATATTATTGAACCTCCACAACAACGTCTCTGTAAATTTCTCATTGTCTAATGGTCAGGAACATGCTAGTTTAAGAAGCTAACACAGATATTTGCTCCACCCAATTAAGGTCATAGTAAGTCTGACAGAGCTACGGTAGATCTGTGATCTTACCTCATCAGTGAGCCTATAGAAATGACTATTACTAAATGACTATTATGCCTACGGAAATGATGCTTTAAATGTCAAAGAGGAGGAGTTTGGAGGTGTTTATTGCTCACTAAAAGATAAGAACGTGAAGGCCAATTCTTCAAAGTGCACTTTATGTAATAAGGAACGCTAGTAACAATATGGCATGTTGTGTTGTTCAGTAAGAGGCTCTCAGTTCAACACATCTGCATATTGAACAATACATTTAACAGACTGCATAATAAAGTATATTCGTCATAAAATACTGTGTTTTTGTCATAAAATAATGTGTCTCAGTTTTGTGGATTGTTACATCGCTACACAGCATTTGTTTAATACACATTTTCAACAAGTAAACGTAACATTATGTAAACATTTGTATTTACTCCATGGCTGTGTTTTAGGATCGTGAGCGAGAACGGGAGGCTTACAACATCCTGAAGTCACAGTACGAAGAGGCATTAAACCGTGTGATGAATTACTAATGGTAAGCTTCTCCTCTTATTAAGCTATAAATGCTATAATACTGCAATTTAAAGTTTGGAGGAAGAGCTCTCTGAGACCCGCAGAAAGTGTGAAGAGATAACAATGGTTAGTGTAAAAATCCTTAATTTAGAACTATAGAAACAGTAATGTGAGGACTTGTGAGGTTTGTGCTGCATGATGGGTTACTCCACAGGCTATATGTACAGTACATGAACAAATGTATTTTTAGTTTTATTTCTGGATTTCTTTTTTTATTGACTGAAAAGAGGCTGATTGTAGTTGTTAAAATTAAGATGATTGTAGATGTTAAAATTAAGATGACCGAACCTGGAATGCAGTGTGATGAGTTACCAAATGTTAGTTTTTCCTCTCACTAAGTCATGACTGCTATAGTAAATTGTGTTTAAGTTGTGTCAAAAGTTTACAGTAACTCTGGCCATTTCACACATGGATATTTAAACTCAAATATTACTACATTGCTACATCTTACTACATTAAATCTGTATTTTATTTTCACAGAAATCCGAGGAGCCTGATGATTTATGAACCCCAGATAACTACCAGGGGTGGCCTATGGGCCTTTGGGCCACTGGAGCATTGACTCAGATCTAGCAGGAACACTTGACCCATCTGTTACTCTGTTGGCTATGCAATTCTGAAGCCTAGCTCTCCTTTCTAGGACCTCTAGCCCCTGACATATTAGCCAAG
Organism: Ictalurus punctatus; assembly: GCF_001660625.3. Taxonomy (NCBI): domain Eukaryota; kingdom Metazoa; phylum Chordata; class Actinopteri; order Siluriformes; family Ictaluridae; genus Ictalurus; species Ictalurus punctatus. Next base: position 20,633,154 of record NC_030439.2, on the reverse strand, counting down.
CATCTCACCATGGAGCTCCTGTTTTGGCTGCTTCAAATTTTGCCTGTGGTGTCTGTGAGCTGCTAGATGCTGAACTCTTACAATAAGCTTCCAGAGCCAACTATGACATGTGTGGCTCTGCTGTTGCTTTGGATTTTTTTGTTTTGGCCTATTAGCAGTGTTGGTTCAAGTTTTGTGAAGGAAAATGGAGTGGCACACCACTCCAAACTGTTAGCACTGGTATAGCCGAATGGGTGGATCAATGGATGTTATTGGGCAGGAGGGGAAGGGAGCGAAGGACAGACTCCGGCCTTGTAGTCACGATAGCTCAGAGCATGAGATGGAGCGAGCCACTGGAAAAATAGCAAACAACAGCTTAGCTATCTCAGACACAGTGAAGTGAAGCTAACAAGCTATGTTAGAAGTAGCTATTCTAGGTAGCAGTTCTCAGGGAAAGCTCAAACAGAAAAGTTATGAATAACCACAGTGTTAGAAAAGTGTTCTCAGCATGTAGCGATGTTTACATTTACATTACAGTAAATACTACATCATTGATGTCATATGACTTTGTGATTAAGGTCTCGGCATATGCACACAAGAGAATATCCCCACATAGTACTGTCATCACAAATGCCAGTTGTTTATTGTATCGTACACACACAAACGTGTTGCCACTGCCACGATAAAAAACCACCCATTTCAGGAACTGTGCTGATCTATAGGCTTCATAGATCATGGTGCAATCTTTTATCCTGTTCATTCTTACTGTCCCAGTGTAGTAGATTCCTCTTTCTTTCAGGTGTTCCGCTAGTGGCACTGATGTAAAATAGTTATCTGCAAAAACCTTGTGACTTTTTTTTCCTGCTCAAAGAGTTGCTGTCATTTTTAGGACAATATCTACACTAACACCAACATCACATTTATATTTGTTTGGATTTTCTGCCCCTTGACAAATGTCAAAATCATAAAGGAAACCATATTGCCCAGCACATCCCCATATTCTGAACCCCCATTTACTGAAAGTAATGTTGTATGTGCGGAAGTTAATACTGTTTTCCTTAAAATAACACACCTCACTGCTTTTGTACCATACACAAAGGTTAGTGACACTTCATTTAACCTACATTCTTTAAATTAATATTTAAAGGGTTCCTGTTCGCTATAAAGTGACCTAACGTTTAGCTACCTGCTGTGTGTAAATACTAAAATTAGCCGTGTTTGCTAGTAAGCGAGCTAACGTTATGCTAACCGCTGTGTCTAAATACTGAAATCAGGGTTTGTTCAAGGTGCTTGTGTAACTGGTTCACAAAACCAATTATATGTATTTATTCATTTTATTCTGCTGCTGCGTGTCTCTGTTATGAACTTTCCAAAACCTTGGTGTTTAACTTAAAAATACATTCGAAAATTCTGTGTGGGTCATACAACACTATTTTTGATGGGAACTACAATGCAAGGTGTTCAGTTCAGGTGGGACACTTATCAGTGATGCACACTCTCAGATAGCGAGCACATTTGGGCCGATTCCGGTAGAAATGCGCCCCTGTCGGTGAAAAGGTGAATTGCCCAGAGCCCTGCCGACTGCTCACACCACTTCTGGCGGACAGACGGGTTTTGTTATGTGGCCCAATCTCGGCTGAAAGCAGGTGTACTTGCGGCAGGTCTATACTCGGTGTAGCTGTGTGTCTTTAATTTCGGACCGAGTTCGTGACGTCACAGTCGGGCCACAGCTAGAATTAAGGAGCTCAACCACCTGGGGAAAAAAAGGAAAAAGGTTTTGGTGGTTAAATCAGTTCGGATCCTCGAGGCTGCAGTCATTCTTCATTTTCAAGAGGAATAATTTCAGCAGAAGAAGGAAAGCCATTTAGTATAACATTTAATTTAACATGAAGAAGGAAAGTAATTTAACATCGAGGTCGTGACATTCGCTCTTCTCACTCTGGTTGCTAGACTGTTTGTTAGCTTCATCAAACACGCCGAACAGTCGGTGCCTAATAAATAAACAATATATATATATATATATATATATATATATATATATATATATATATATATATATATATATATATATAAATAAACAAAAAAGCATGTGGACCAACAGTACTGGGGTGAAGAGAAGATTAAAATGGACGAATCCAGGACAAGAACAATAAAGCCGATTTCAGCTTATTTAAAGAGAACGATGGTCACAATAACATTTATTTAGACGTTTTGTTTCATATGCAAAAGAACCTCAGTGTTCTCCATAAAGAGTTTGGGATATCTGCAAAAACAACAACAACAACAACAAAAAAACAACAACAACAACACTACACACAAAAAAGCCATGAGTGGGCTAACACGCGCAAGAGAAAAAGAGAAGAAGCTGAGAAAGACGTCTCCAAAGCCCCACTGCACTTCCTCCATCAAGCCAGATAAATATCATTAATTATCAAAAGTTCCTGTTTTAATAAACATTCAAAAACAAATCTAGAGGAAAAGAGAACTCTTTTACACTCTGGTATGATGCTATTTTCAGTGATGTACTGTATTAAAGTCATGAGAAGAACTTTTCTTTTTTTTCTTTTCTTTTTTTTGTGCATGGATGCAAATTATACAAATAAAAATATAATTTTCTTCAAGGCTGCTGCTAATAAAAGAAAAAAGAAAAGAGACGGAAACGAGAGCCCGGCCGGCCATTTTGAACGGTTTCTATTCAGTTGAATGAAGAGAAATCTCCAGTGCATGCTTTACAGTATGAGTGACTGTGTTGAAGATTAAGATGTGGTTGTTGTTGTACGTCTGTATTTGTTGCAGGTCAGCAGCGGTGTGATCTGGGAAAAATAAAACCCATTTCCTAATAGAAAAATACTTTTTTTAAATGCCATATTTTCCAGACTACATTGTGCCGTGTTTTTCACCTTGTAGTTGCTACAGTACGCATATCATAATTCTTGCTTACGCTGATTCCTAGCGTGATTATTTTACAACAATTAGAGAACAATTAGAGAAACTGAAATCACACATTTTAATAATCATGCGTAAACAATAACAATAACAGCCGTCCTGGTGGATAGAAATCACCAACGTTTAGCCAGAAGGAAACCTCCGTGCTCAACATGTTAGTGTTTATCTCCATGCAGAGTTTAGCAGGATATGACTCATAGTCTGGAAAATACGGTAAACAGATTAGACCCTTAAGATACTTTTATGTCAAATCTATGACTTGTGGTTATTATAATTGTGTGCAAACTCACTTTTCTCTTTCTTCCATCTGCTTTCAGGCTGCCATGTTGATTTGTTTCCACTGGGAGGCACTGTGTTTTATTCTTATTGTATTTTCACCTTTTGTTTCTCCACTCATTTGTCCAAAATCAGACATGTCAACAACAACAACAAAGAAAAAAGGTTGACTAATTCCCACTTTTGAGCATGTTTCACTAAAAGATTAATCAGTGTGAGAGGTAGTGGTTAGTGCATGTGGACGTGAAGCTCAGCTCTCTGATCTTCAACTTCATCAAACGCCGTTTAGGCTCATTTTGTTTCCCCATTTTATTATTATTATTATTTTTGCATTTCATTTCTCCTTTAAAAACCAGGTGATTCCCAGTGAAATAAATAAAAAACACACGTTTGCAAGGGAGACCTGGCCAAGTTGTTCAAATGGATATTAAAGTAATTTTATATTTAACAGAAGTTGAGTAGTAAGGTCGCAGGTTTATTTTATTTTAATATTGTAATGAAAAAGATTATTTTTCTTAAATGACCCCATTAGACGGTGCAGTGTGTCACAGACTGGTTTATGAAAATGAGAAAATTACCACACAATTTTGAATTGTTTTCTTGTTTTGGGAAAAAATTAATAATAATAATAATAATAAAAAAACACTCTGTGTTATTTGTTCTTTGCATGTTGTTATTATTTAGATTTTTTTCTCCTACACTGATTGCCACCTTGTTGTTAGGACCAGAAGATACGACCACATCACCCCGATCTTATCCACACTGCATTGGCTCCCAGTAAAATTTCACATTGATTATAAAATACTACTACTGACCTATAAAGCACTAAACGATCTCATGCCCCAGTAGCTAAGTGAACTTTTGGTCTTTTATGATCCGCCGCGCCTACTTAGATCAAAAGGTGCAGGCTATTTGTTGGTACCTGGAATAGTGAAGGTTACAGCAGGGGGAAGAGCTTTCTCTTATAAAGCCCCACAGTTATGGAACAGTCTTCCAATTAGTGTCAGGACTCAGACACAGTCTCAGTGTTTAAGTCAAGGTTGAAAACATATTTGTTTCCTGAAGCTTACCATGAGTAGACTTTATTTTACGCAAAGTACACAGTCTTATCCATCACAGGATAGTAAGCATACCTAATAATCTCTCCCTCTCTTTACCTCCCTCTATTCAATTCAATTCAATTCAATTTTATTTGTATAGCGCTTTTTACAATAGACATTGTCTCAAAGCAGCTTTACAGAAAGATCAACATGGTATACAGATATTAAAGGTGCGAATTTATCCCAACTGAGCAAGCCACTGAGTGGCGATGGTGGCAAGGAAAAACTCCCTAAGATGTTTTAAGAGGAAGAAACCTTGAGAGGAACCCGACTCAGAAGGGAACCCATCCTCATCTGGGTAACAACAGTTAGTGTGAAAAAGTTCATTATGGATTTATATGAAGTCTGTATGGCGTTAGGAGCAGCCGAAGTCCCAGCAGTCTGGAATTAAGGAAGATTTGAGCTCCATCCAGAGGCAGAAAGGATCTGGATCTCTAGTATCTCCATAAATTCATGTGGGGCTCGGCGAAAGGAGAGCCACACATGATATTATGGAGATCCCAGTGATCCTGAACTTTCTGCTCTCCAGACCTGTCTGATCCATTCAGATGCCAATTGAGATACTGTAGGTCTCCTTTGTGAGTGTGAAGAAGAGGACAAGAGGGGACAAGAGGGTCGCCTCCATGAGTTTTCGAGTCTCAGGAAACCTCTGACAATTGTTTGTCTTTATGAACCCAATAGCAGTTAGCAGTACAGTCTTTACTGACTCCATAGTCTTTCTGGGGGACTTTAATGCTCATAATAGGATTGATGGTGATTCTTGGGCAAAATGAACTCACATATCTGAAGCCAAGTGGTAAAAAGTTATTAGACTTCTGTGCAAGCCACAGACTGTCAATAACACTTTGTTCAAACACAAGGTTGCTTATAAGTGTAGTTGGATCTGGAGAACCTTGTCCCAACAGTCAATGATAAACTTTTTGATTGCATCCTCAGACTTATGTTTTTGACACATGGGTAAAGTGAGGTGCAGAAGTGATGGTGAGTTACTGTGCAGAACAGATTAATGTGCTAAAACCAGGAGAGCTTCTTGCGTTGCTTGGGGGAATCTTCATTGAGATTAATTTAACGAGCGTTAGCTGCCTTGGTTTATGCAGACACTACATTCACTCATGCAGGATTGATAGTTACATTTTCAGTACAATGAGCAAGTTTAGAGGTCAAAATGAGAATAGGTAGTTAAATATTAAAAATCCCTGGAGATCAGCAGCTTCTGAAATACTCCAACCCGCCCATCTGGTACAAACAACCATGCTATAGTTAAAGTCACAGAGATCACACTTTCTCCCCATTCTGATGTTTGAAGTGAACTTTAACTGAAGCTCTTGACCTGTATCTGCATGATTTTATACATTAGAGAGAGAAGATAGTTTGTATATATTGTAACCGTAGTTTTGACAGGTATAGGTCAAAGGTCAAAAAGATACACATTCTAACTCTCTATATCTAGATCAAAGGTCATGATCATAAAAATATGAATAGTTATGTTAAATCTGGATCACATCCATTCGTGACCATATATGGTGCTGCCATGTGTGTTTTTCCGCCCCACACGTTGCGCACACCTGGTACATCTTTTCACATAGAATATGAAACTCTCTGTGGTAGGACATGAGAATATATATAGTTTTGTTAAATCTGGTTCACATCCAAATCGTGACCATACCTGGTACGACCATTTGTTCCCCACCCCCCCCACACACACACACACAGACAAAAGTTGCATAGTCATGTTTTTCCTCTTCACATAGAATATGAAGCTCTCTGTGGTAGGTCATAAGAATATATATATAGTTTTGTTAAATCTGGTTCACATCCAAATCGTGACCATACCTGGTACGACCATTTGTCCCCCCCCCCCCCCCCCCCACTCCACTGCACCCCACCACACACAGACAAAAGTTGCATAGTCATGTTTTTCCTCTTCACATAGAATATGAAGCTCTCTGTGGTAGGTCATAAGAATATATATAGTTTTGTTAAATCTGGTTCACATCCAAATCGTGACCATACCTGGTACGACCATGTGTATCCCACATCCAAACAAAAATATGACGCACACAAACGCACTTTATTTTCACATTATTTAAAAGGAATTTAAGTGTTATGTACTAAATTACCATAATTATGAGCACAAGTTGTTAAGTTGACAATCATTTTTAAAATTACGTTTCTCCATTTAGATTGTCTGCAGTAGAATGCAGTCTTTTAATCCAGGAAAAAAATGACTGCCTTTAAGTTTTATAACAATAGTAAGTAAAAATCCAGCGTGATTTACATTACAAATCTCATACGTAACATCTCTGCAGGATTTATAGACGTTAAAGCACTGAATGAAATGAACAATATAGACAAAAAATAAACACTCTGTGTCTACTACTTTTATCTCTCATAGAACTATCCACAGTCCAAAGGCTGTGGAGCTAGAAGGCTACGCGTGCGAATGACAAAAGATTTTTAAAAATAAAATAAAAAATGTATCAATACATGAAATTAGATTACACAATGTAGTTGAGGTTTACATGAATAAGCAGAAATGTAATCATGCTTATCTTTCCTATAGCACAATTGAAAAGCCCTCTCTAGATGAACAGATTTGTCAAATGAAACTTTTTCCTTCTTTTCCACTGCTACGGTAAACTAAAGAGTGGATATTCAAATGACACTGCTAAATATGACTAGCATTAGCTACGTGTACTAGTGCAAAATAGTCCATCAAATGTATTAGCCGGTGTAGCCTATACACGAGTCCACTATCGGTCATATCGCAACTGAGAACATGCCCCAAATTCATTGCTTTAGTAGAATTTAATGGTAAGTGAAATGATAATCACATTGTAATGTCCTTAGTATTTGTTCAGTCTACAGGTCCTCTAACACTCTGTTAAATGAATAAATGTAAATGTACTACAACGTAAATTTTGTTTTAAATCAATTAACGCAGAAATTACACACAATATTAAAATGATGTAATTATCCACATTATTATGTCAACACCACTCATCAAAATAATGTGTACGACTTTAAATATTTAATTAATTCAATAAATTAGAATTTTTATCTTGCAAACACACATTAAATTTAGATTGTGGGGGTTTGTTTTGTATAGCTCCGCTGTTAGAAAATACACGATGGTTGAATGTGAACATAAATGAGCAGAATGTAAGCTTGTGAAATAAATTCAACTTTATTGATTGCACTTTTTGAGAAAATGACATGACTTTGAATAAAACTTTACTGAAATAAATACTCTAAAACATTGATATACCCGAAGAAATGTAAAAAAGAAAAAATAATTAAAAAAAACTTTTTACATACCTTCTAAATAGGTCCCTTTAGGAGGTAAACGTTTTAAAGACGGTGTTTTATAAGAAACGCGCGTATTACATGCCTTCTAAACCTAACCCTTTAGGATGTAAAATGCTGCTTAAAAGAATCGAGAGTTTTGTTTAAACTAGAAGACACAATTTCCGGGGAATGTCTTGTAGGCCTATACACAGTGTCCTACACATCTGAGGTGTGTGTGTGTGTATGTGGGTGTGGGGGGGGGGGGGGGGGGGGGGGGGTGTGCGTGCGTGTGTGTGGGTGTGTTAGAGAGAGAGAGAGAGAGAGAGAGAGAGTCGAGTGTTTCCTGGGGGTTTGCTGACCAGTAGGTTTGCTGACCAGACTGCTTACAGTGTGTTTATGTTAATGAATCAAGGTACGAGTCGTGTGTTTTAGGGTTTAACGATCCCTACCAATGTGTACATTTGTGGTTTAAGTGAATCTTTGTTTCTGAAATTACTTCTGTGGTAAATATCAGTTTGTGTAACTAATCTATCAGAAAATACTAGACCTGGTGACTGAATGTGGTAGATGTATTAGAATTTTGGACATGTTATGCATGTGTAGCTCCCTATGTGTATGATCTATGTGTAATCCTTCTGTCAAGAAATGAGCAGACTGAGGTTTGTGAAATAATTGAACTGTTTATTGGCTACGTTGTTGAGAAAAACACTGTGATGTGTAAAACATTTCTACAGTCCTTCAAGGGTTAGGAGGCAGAAAAACATTTAAAGACGGTGTTTTAAAAGAGTCGTGAATTTTGTTTAAACTATAAACGAGATTTCAGAAAATGGTCCGCCAACGAGGATACTTACACAGAACTATCGCTAAATACATAAGCTTTCGTCTATGCTTTGACATCCCATGTCCCAGCAGTACATTTATGACCTCTGGTGACCATGTGGGTGTGCGGGGGGTGGGTGTGAGAGAGAGAGACACAGGTGTTCTTTCGGGGTTTTTGCTGACCAGAATTCTTACAAATGTGTTTGTTAACGAATTAAAGGGAGTCGTGTGTCTCAGTGTTAAAATAGTGGCAAAGACGTCGTAGTGGATGTGGGGGGTGTGCGTGTGTGGATGTGTTAGAGAGAGAGAGTCGAGTGTTTACTGGGGGTTTGCTGACCAGACTGCTTACAGTGTGTTTATGTTAATGAATCAAGGTACGAGTCGTGTGTTTTAGGGTTTAACGATCCCTACCAATGTGTACATTTGTGGTTTAAGTGAATCTTTGTTTCTGAAATTACTTCTGTGGTAAATATCAGTTTGTGTAACTAATCTATCAGAAAATACTAGACCCGGTGACTGAATGTGGTAGATGTATTAGAATTTTGGACATGTTATGCATGTGTAGCTCCCTATGTGTATGATCTATGTGTAATCCTTCCGTCAAGAAATGAACAGACTGAGGTTTGTGAAATAATTGAACTGTTTATTGGCTACGTTGTTGAGAAAAACACTGTGATGTGTAAAACATTTCTACAGTCCTTCAAGGCTGTATGATGTCGTTGTTCTCTTTTACTGAAAGAAAGGTCAAAACCATAGGTGTTATTCGTTGTGTAGACTGAAGTGACAATATGTCTGAAGAAAATGAAAATATGTATTACATATCCTACCTGCTAACCAGGTTATTTTAAGGGTGGAAAAAAAACCTTTTTTAAAGACGGTGTTTTAAAAGAGTCGTGCATTTTGTTTAAACTATAAACGAGATTTCAGAAAATGGTCCGCCAACGAGGATACTTACACAGAACTATCGCTAAATACATAAGCTTTCGTCTATGCTTTGACATCCCATGTCCCAGCAGTACATTTATGACCTCTGGTGACCATGTGGGTGTGCGGGGGGTGGGTGTGAGAGAGAGACACAGGTGTTCTTTCGGGGGTTTTGCTGACCAGAATTCTTACAAATGTGTTTGTTAACGAATTAAAGGGAGTCGTGTGTCTCAGTGTTAAAATAATGGTTAAGACGTCGTAGTTAAAACACAGAAGAAACTCTGCAACTATCTGTTACTATGTCTGCTCCGAGAAATCCTAATACCCTTAGAAGATTGCTGTGTATTCACCAACAAGAGGACCTGTTGAAATGAGAGAGGACCTGACTTTTGCTCCAAATTTTTTTTTTTTTTTTTTTTTTAAAAACCAAGAGATTAGTTTGACAATTTATTAATGAAGGTAATGTAAAGACGTTGTTGTTTAACCCTGAGCAGGGCGTCAACAGCTCCAAAGATCGTGTCTTAAGTCCGAGGGTTTAGTTAGGAGGTAGAAAAAACATTTAAAGATGACGTTTTAAAAGAAACAAGTGTTTCATCCTTAATGGTAAAAAAGAAAAATGGTCGTACTCCAATATGAAATAAAACGGTGGAGACACACTGAGTACACTTCTGTTCCACAGTCTATAAGGATCCCCAAACTTCATGTAGTGTGGAAAAATATATACACCCTCCGTGACTACGTTACTTAAGGTTTAAACATTTTTATTTTGTGATGGCAGCAAGACAAAACGGTTGTGCATTTGGTATGTGGTGATTTTAGAATTAGGCCCCAAATGTCAAATATGTTTTGTGTATGGCTTCGTCAGGCAAAGATCACGACGGTATGGAAAGAGTATACAAGAGTAATTGGGGTGATCTAATGCTTAGGACTTGTACAGTACTTCAGCTCGGGAACGTCCCACCATGGCGTTCAGAGAGGCGTTATCTATGGTACACGTATATATAATATAGATCAGATCACCAGTCTGTCTTTACCCACTCCTGATCTGGGGGTGGGTGGGATGGGGATAACAGTTCGGACATATTTCCAACAGAACAGAATATTAGACATTTAGTGTAAAGTAGTGAAAAAAAAAAATCTCTGAAACATTTCAGTGAAAATAGTGGTCCATATTTAATGCATTATATTAGAAATGATAGTACAGCCTTTGTTGATCAGTTACCAACTCATACTTTATAATAATTTGTTTAGGAGCATCTGAATCTGGCAAATAACTTTTATTGCATTTAGGCATACAATAAAAGTTAATAAAAAATGAGGAAGAAATGACTTGTGCACTACTGCTGCGGATATTAAGTCAAACCATTTTGTTCAAACTTCAGCACGACCCTTAGAGAAGCAGAAACCTATGGCACCTTATGACTACCATGTGAAGGATTACGTTGACTCGTCCCTTACAGTTACAAAGACGTGTCCTTGTGCAGGATCACCTTCGCACCAGCATCGGACCCCCGCTTATCCCATTTCAACGTATAAGAAAAGGCAAAATGTAATATAAGATGTATTAGAATATATTTATAAAATATAACACATTATGAGGAAGAAACATAAAATATTATTTAACAAGGTCTGCCGTTCAGCCCTCTTAACTGTAAGAGCATCATCAGTATTGTACGGCAGTTGGGGAACAGTAGTTAGCTTTCAGATGTCAGATATAAAACAACTTTTTGAGTCACAGTGCCAAACTACCGGTATTATATTCGGATCCTTCTTTTTCAGCATGAAGGACCGGCATTTATTTAATAGACAGATGGTACAGCCATATACTCGGTCAGAGGATTTAGGAATTTCTTTGAGAGGTTCATTGTTTTCGTTCTTTTATCATAGCTTCAGTTTGTATACTTACTTTGGTTAGTGACTTAAACTGTTTTATTAGGTACTGACAGATTTCATTAACAGGGAACGATGATAGGTGAAGATTAAGTTGGTATGCGTGTACAAAATAAAACTGTCTATATGTATATTCGTCTGCTATGTATCTGTTTAAACACTGCTGTAATGGCGATATAAAGAGAGAGAGATACCCATTTACTAATTCATAGATCCCCTTTCCACCTTTTCAAGTTCGTTATACATTTTTCTTTTCAAGCATCGTGTTCAGACATTGCAAATCATCAGTCTGAAGGTTAAGGGTTACTTAGATTTTTGCTTCTTCAGCATAAAAAAAGTCTAAACATTAATCTTATTATTAAACTCAGAAACAATATAACTGTCTGGTTGTGATCATAATAAAAGGCAACGTGAAAGGTTCCTTAATCCCCACTGAGATTTCTCTATGTTCTATATGACCTTTCTACAGTATATGCCATTAAGTCCTAGTGTCCAGCCATCATCACAGCACGGGAGAGGAAATCTCGTTCATCAGATGTGCGATGTACGTCTAGACAGTCTGATAACAAACTACACACACAACATTTATGTTGAGAGAATTCAGATTGATCTTTGTTCCCAAATAACATTGGATCAGATCCATAGTTTACAGCATCTGTCCCACGCGTATTTAATCTGTATTACGAGTACTGAACAAGTTAGAGGAGGAGAAAATGTAGATTTACTGTTCATTGGAACTTTATTGTTTATTTAGATCTGTCTTGATTCATTTTCATATTCAAATTTTTTAAAAATACATTTTATTATTACATCATAAAAAGTCTAATATCTATTAAATATCATATCTATTTAAATACTTATTAAGATTACTGTGCTAGTAAGTGTTCCTTACCAGCTCCTGACTATGGCTATCACAGATAGTTGTGTGTTCATGTAATTTTGTGTAGATCCATGTTGTAGAATTGCGTTTGTTGTCTATGAATGTGATTAATCTCTTATAGGATGCAATAGGGTGTGTTAATTAACCACTAATAAAGTGTTTTAGTTTACTGATTTTCATTCACTCAGCTCAAAAAGGTCATTCCTTATGATATCTGTATTACTACTTTCCACAACGTGTCTTTATCTCCGCCACCTTTGAAACAAAGTGATGCACACGTATTGCCTACCCCTATCCTTACTGAGTGTACCTATTCCTTGTGGACAGACTGAACTGCAGGAAAGAACTGTTAACGAGATGAGGTTATGGTCTGAATTACCAAGTGGTGTGGTGTAGTAACTCTGAGAGCTACAGTACATTAATGAGTTTATCTATATTTACTCAAACCCTATACAGGAATAGTAAATTGGTGTATGATTTTATGAAAAGAAAAGTAGGTTCTGTGTGCATAAGAAACAGAGAAAGACCATTTTCTGAAAAGAGTCGCATGGTGAAAATCCATGTTCCTACATTCATACGTTATGTTATGTTACGTTATGTATTTTTAAAAAATTTGAATATGAAAATGAATCAAGACAGATCTAAATAAACAATAAAGTTCCAATGAACAGTAAATCTACATTTTCTCCTCCTCTAACTTGTTCAGTACTCGTAATACAGATTAAATACGCGTGGGACAGATGCTGTAAACTATGGATCTGATCCAATGTTATTTGGGAACAAAGATCAATCTGAATTCTCTCAACATAAATGTTGTGTGTGTAGTTTGTTATCAGACTGTCTAGACGTACATCGCACATCTGATGAACGAGATTTCCTCTCCCGTGCTGTGATGATGGCTGGACACTAGGACTTAATGGCATATACTGTAGAAAGGTCATATAGAACATAGAGAAATCTCAGTGGGGATTAAGGAACCTTTCACGTTGCCTTTTATTATGATCACAACCAGACAGTTATATTGTTTCTGAGTTTAATAATAAGATTAATGTTTAGACTTTTTTTATGCTGAAGAAGCAAAAATCTAAGTAACCCTTAACCTTCAGACTGATGATTTGCAATGTCTGAACACGATGCTTGAAAAGAAAAATGTATAACGAACTTGAAAAGGTGGAAAGGGGATCTATGAATTAGTAAATGGGTATCTCTCTCTCTTTATATCGCCATTACAGCAGTGTTTAAACAGATACATAGCAGACGAATATACATATAGACAGTTTTATTTTGTACACGCATACCAACTTAATCTTCACCTATCATCGTTCCCTGTTAATGAAATCTGTCAGTACCTAATAAAACAGTTTAAGTCACTAACCAAAGTAAGTATACAAACTGAAGCTATGATAAAAGAACGAAAACAATGAACCTCTCAAAGAAATTCCTAAATCCTCTGACCGAGTATATGGCTGTACCATCTGTCTATTAAATAAATGCCGGTCCTTCATGCTGAAAAAGAAGGATCCGAATATAATACCGGTAGTTTGGCACTGTGACTCAAAAAGTTGTTTTATATCTGACATCTGAAAGCTAACTACTGTTCCCCAACTGCCGTACAATACTGATGATGCTCTTACAGTTAAGAGGGCTGAACGGCAGACCTTGTTAAATAATATTTTATGTTTCTTCCTCATAATGTGTTATATTTTATAAATATATTCTAATACATCTTATATTACATTTTGCCTTTTCTTATACGTTGAAATGGGATAAGCGGGGGTCCGATGCTGGTGCGAAGGTGATCCTGCACAAGGACACGTCTTTGTAACTGTAAGGGACGAGTCAACGTAATCCTTCACATGGTAGTCATAAGGTGCCATAGGTTTCTGCTTCTCTAAGGGTCGTGCTGAAGTTTGAACAAAATGGTTTGACTTAATATCCGCAGCAGTAGTGCACAAGTCATTTCTTCCTCATTTTTTATTAACTTTTATTGTATGCCTAAATGCAATAAAAGTTATTTGCCAGATTCAGATGCTCCTAAACAAATTATTATAAAGTATGAGTTGGTAACTGATCAACAAAGGCTGTACTATCATTTCTAATATAATGCATTAAATATGGACCACTATTTTCACTGAAATGTTTCAGAGATTTTTTTTTTTCACTACTTTACACTAAATGTCTAATATTCTGTTCTGTTGGAAATATGTCCGAACTGTTATCCCCATCCCACCCACCCCCAGATCAGGAGTGGGTAAAGACAGACTGGTGATCTGATCTATATTATATATACGTGTACCATAGATAACGCCTCTCTGAACGCCATGGTGGGACGTTCCCGAGCTGAAGTACTGTACAAGTCCTAAGCATTAGATCACCCCAATTACTCTTGTATACTCTTTCCATACCGTCGTGATCTTTGCCTGACGAAGCCATACACAAAACATATTTGACATTTGGGGCCTAATTCTAAAATCACCACATACCAAATGCACAACCGTTTTGTCTTGCTGCCATCACAAAATAAAAATGTTTAAACCTTAAGTAACGTAGTCACGGAGGGTGTATATATTTTTCCACACTACATGAAGTTTGGGGATCCTTATAGACTGTGGAACAGAAGTGTACTCAGTGTGTCTCCACCGTTTTATTTCATATTGGAGTACGACCATTTTTCTTTTTTACCATTAAGGATGAAACACTTGTTTCTTTTAAAACGTCATCTTTAAATGTTTTTTCTACCTCCTAACTAAACCCTCGGACTTAAGACACGATCTTTGGAGCTGTTGACGCCCTGCTCAGGGTTAAACAACAACGTCTTTACATTACCTTCATTAATAAATTGTCAAACTAATCTCTTGGTTTTTAAAAAAAAAAAAAAAAAAAAAAATTTGGAGCAAAAGTCAGGTCCTCTCTCATTTCAACAGGTCCTCTTGTTGGTGAATACACAGCAATCTTCTAAGGGTATTAGGATTTCTCGGAGCAGACATAGTAACAGATAGTTGCAGAGTTTCTTCTGTGTTTTAACTACGACGTCTTAACCATTATTTTAACACTGAGACACACGACTCCCTTTAATTCGTTAACAAACACATTTGTAAGAATTCTGGTCAGCAAAACCCCCGAAAGAACACCTGTGTCTCTCTCTCACACCCACCCCCCGCACACCCACATGGTCACCAGAGGTCATAAATGTACTGCTGGGACATGGGATGTCAAAGCATAGACGAAAGCTTATGTATTTAGCGATAGTTCTGTGTAAGTATCCTCGTTGGCAGACCATTTTCTGAAATCTCGTTTATAGTTTAAACAAAATGCACGACTCTTTTAAAACACCGTCTTTAAAAAAGGTTTTTTTTCCACCCTTAAAATAACCTGGTTAGCAGGTAGGATATGTAATACATATTTTCATTTTCTTCAGACATATTGTCACTTCAGTCTACACAACGAATAACACCTATGGTTTTGACCTTTCTTTCAGTAAAAGAGAACAACGACATCATACAGCCTTGAAGGACTGTAGAAATGTTTTACACATCACAGTGTTTTTCTCAACAACGTAGCCAATAAACAGTTCAATTATTTCACAAACCTCAGTCTGTTCATTTCTTGACGGAAGGATTACACATAGATCATACACATAGGGAGCTACACATGCACAACATGTCCAAAATTCTAATACATCTACCACATTCAGTCACCAGGTCTAGTATTTTCTGATAGATTAGTTACACAAACTGATATTTACCACAGAAGTAATTTCAGAAACAAAGATTCACTTAAACCACAAATGTACACATTGGTAGGGATCGTTAAACCCTAAAACACACGACTCGTACCTTGATTCATTAACATAAACACACTGTAAGCAGTCTGGTCAGCAAACCCCCAGGAAACACTCGACTCTCTCTCTCTAACACATCCACACACGCACACCCCCCACATCCACTACGACGTCTTTGCCACTATTTTAACACTGAGACACACGACTCCCTTTAATTCGTTAACAAACACATTTGTAAGAATTCTGGTCAGCAAAAACCCCGAAAGAACACCTGTGTCTCTCTCTCTCACACCCACCCCCCGCACACCCACATGGTCACCAGAGGTCATAAATGTACTGCTGGGACATGGGATGTCAAAGCATAGACGAAAGCTTATGTATTTAGCGATAGTTCTGTGTAAGTATCCTCGTTGGCGGACCATTTTCTGAAATCTCGTTTATAGTTTAAACAAAATTCACGACTCTTTTAAAACACCGTCTTTAAATGTTTTTCTGCCTCCTAACCCTTGAAGGACTGTAGAAATGTTTTACACATCACAGTGTTTTTCTCAACAACGTAGCCAATAAACAGTTCAATTATTTCACAAACCTCAGTCTGCTCATTTCTTGACAGAAGGATTACACATAGATCATACACATAGGGAGCTACACATGCATAACATGTCCAAAATTCTAATACATCTACCACATTCAGTCACCGGGTCTAGTATTTTCTGATAGATTAGTTACACAAACTGATATTTACCACAGAAGTAATTTCAGAAACAAAGATTCACTTAAACCACAAATGTACACATTGGTAGGGATCGTTAAACCCTAAAACACACGACTCGTACCTTGATTCATTAACATAAACACACTGTAAGCAGTCTGGTCAGCAAACCCCCAGGAAACACTCGACTCTCTCTCTCTAACACATCCACACACGCACACCCCCCACATCCACTACGACGTCTTTGCCACTATTTTAACACTGAGACACACGACTCTCTTTAATTCGTTAACAAACACATTTGTAAGAATTCTGGTCAGCAAAAACCCCGAAAGAACACCTGTGTCTCTCTCTCTCACACCCACCCCCCGCACACCCACATGGTCACCAGAGGTCATAAATGTACTGCTGGGACATGGGATGTCAAAGCATAGACGAAAGCTTATGTATTTAGCGATAGTTCTGTGTAAGTATCCTCGTTGGCGGACCATTTTCTGAAATCTCGTTTATAGTTTAAACAAAATTCACGACTCTTTTAAAACACCGTCTTTAAATGTTTTTCTGCCTCCTAACCCTTGAAGGACTGTAGAAATGTTTTACACATCACAGTGTTTTTCTCAACAACGTAGCCAATAAACAGTTCAATTATTTCACAAACCTCAGTCTGCTCATTTCTTGACAGAAGGATTACACATAGATCATACACATAGGGAGCTACACATGCATAACATGTCCAAAATTCTAATACATCTACCACATTCAGTCACCAGGTCTAGTATTTTCTGATAGATTAGTTACACAAACTGATATTTACCACAGAAGTAATTTCAGAAACAAAGATTCACTTAAACCACAAATGTACACATTGGTAGGGATCGTTAAACCCTAAAACACACGACTCGTACCTTGATTCATTAACATAAACACACTGTAAGCAGTCTGGTCAGCAAACCTACTGGTCAGCAAACCCCCAGGAAACACTCGACTCTCTCTCTCTCTCTCTCTCTCTCTCTAACACACCCACACACACGCACGCACACACCCCCCCCCCCCCCCCCCCCCCCACACCCACATACACACACACACACCTCAGATGTGTAGGACACTGTGTATAGGCCTACAAGACATTCCCCGGAAATTGTGTCTTCTAGTTTAAACAAAACTCTCGATTCTTTTAAGCAGCATTTTACATCTTAAAGGGTTAGGTTTAGAAGGCATGTAATACGCGCGTTTCTTATAAAACACCGTCTTTAAAACGTTTACCTCCTAAAGGGACCTATTTAGAAGGTATGTAAAAAGTTTTTTTTAATTATTTTTTCTTTTTTACATTTCTTCGGGTATATCAATGTTTTAGAGTATTTATTTCGGTAAAGTTTTATTCAAAGTCATGTCATTTTCTCAAAAAGTGCAATCAATAAAGTTGAATTTATTTCACAAGCTTACATTCTGCTCATTTATGTTCACATTCAACCATCGTGTATTTTCTAACAGCGGAGCTATACAAAACAAACCCCCACAATCTAAATTTAATGTGTGTTTGCAAGATAAAAATTCTAATTTATTGAATTAATTAAATATTTAAAGTCGTACACATTATTTTGATGAGTGGTGTTGACATAATAATGTGGATAATTACATCATTTTAATATTGTGTGTAATTTCTGCGTTAATTGATTTAAAACAAAATTTACGTTGTAGTACATTTACATTTATTCATTTAACAGAGTGTTAGAGGACCTGTAGACTGAACAAATACTAAGGACATTACAATGTGATTATCATTTCACTTACCATTAAATTCTACTAAAGCAATGAATTTGGGGCATGTTCTCAGTTGCGATATGACCGATAGTGGACTCGTGTATAGGCTACACCGGCTAATACATTTGATGGACTATTTTGCACTAGTACACGTAGCTAATGCTAGTCATATTTAGCAGTGTCATTTGAATATCCACTCTTTAGTTTACCGTAGCAGTGGAAAAGAAGGAAAAAGTTTCATTTGACAAATCTGTTCATCTAGAGAGGGCTTTTCAATTGTGCTATAGGAAAGATAAGCATGATTACATTTCTGCTTATTCATGTAAACCTCAACTACATTGTGTAATCTAATTTCATGTATTGATACATTTTTTATTTTATTTTTAAAAATCTTTTGTCATTCGCACGCGTAGCCTTCTAGCTCCACAGCCTTTGGACTGTGGATAGTTCTATGAGAGATAAAAGTAGTAGACACAGAGTGTTTATTTTTTGTCTATATTGTTCATTTCATTCAGTGCTTTAACGTCTATAAATCCTGCAGAGATGTTACGTATGAGATTTGTAATGTAAATCACGCTGGATTTTTACTTACTATTGTTATAAAACTTAAAGGCAGTCATTTTTTTCCTGGATTAAAAGACTGCATTCTACTGCAGACAATCTAAATGGAGAAACGTAATTTTAAAAATGATTGTCAACTTAACAACTTGTGCTCATAATTATGGTAATTTAGTACATAACACTTAAATTCCTTTTAAATAATGTGAAAATAAAGTGCGTTTGTGTGCGTCATATTTTTGTTTGGATGTGGGATACACATGGTCGTACCAGGTATGGTCACGATTTGGATGTGAACCAGATTTAACAAAACTATATATATTCTTATGACCTACCACAGAGAGCTTCATATTCTATGTGAAGAGGAAAAACATGACTATGCAACTTTTGTCTGTGTGTGGTGGGGTGCAGTGGAGTGGGGGGGGGGGGGGGGGGGGGGGACAAATGGTCGTACCAGGTATGGTCACGATTTGGATGTGAACCAGATTTAACAAAACTATATATATATTCTTATGACCTACCACAGAGAGCTTCATATTCTATGTGAAGAGGAAAAACATGACTATGCAACTTTTGTCTGTGTGTGTGTGTGTGGGGGGGGTGGGGAACAAATGGTCGTACCAGGTATGGTCACGATTTGGATGTGAACCAGATTTAACAAAACTATATATATTCTCATGTCCTACCACAGAGAGTTTCATATTCTATGTGAAAAGATGTACCAGGTGTGCGCAACGTGTGGGGCGGAAAAACACACATGGCAGCACCATATATGGTCACGAATGGATGTGATCCAGATTTAACATAACTATTCATATTTTTATGATCATGACCTTTGATCTAGATATAGAGAGTTAGAATGTGTATCTTTTTGACCTTTGACCTATACCTGTCAAAACTACGGTTACAATATATACAAACTATCTTCTCTCTCTTACATTGTTGTCACATGATTTTACCTGACACTGGTAAATACAGTGTTGTGTAAATGTGAAATGTATCATTTTTGCAGGTATTTTGATTTCACAGATATCAGGAAGATATTTTAGAGCTTTGAGTAATGACTGACACCTAATACATGAAGATTCGAAAACTATTTGAAGATTTGACAAAAAATAAAGTGTCAGAATGTTACAAAACCAAAACAAAGCAGTGTTTACAGGAAAGAGAACACAGAGCAGCAATAGCATGTTGAGGAAATAGTCATGGCTTCAGCCATGGTGATTTTAGAGTCTTCCAACCAGATGATGTGATAGAGTGGTGGGGTGGTGGAAGACATGGCCTGGAGTGTAGACCAGAGCAACTAGAACCTTAACCAGAACCTGAGTTCTGCCATGATGTCTGGATTCTGTAGGGTATAACAGTGGAATTGTGTAATAATAAAAATAAAGAATTGATCTTCAGTAAGTATTTATTCCTGATAGTATTGCTGCAACACCACTCTGTAAAGTCCTATGATGATGAAGAATCACACCAAGCAAGCACAGGTTCTTTAGATCTAAGACACACTGTCTGCGCTGACACTTTGTGGAAATGTTACATTTAATTCAGATTATTTCTCAGTGTGAGAGAAAAAAGTTCAGGAAATGCCGCTGTGAGTCGAGCACATTTCATTAAAAATATCTTCTCTGGAATCTGCATCAGATGAAAATTCTTCATAACCTGAAATTAAACCAAAACAAGTTTAATAAATTTGCTTGCTCTAATATTAAACAATGTTTGTGCTGTTTACCAGGGTTGAACATGAACATCAAAGTAAAGTTTAAATGCAAAGTTTAAAACAATTCCCAGTAACTCACTGAATATGAACCTGTTTATAATCAATAGCTCTTTATATATACAGTATCTCACCCAAGTGAGTACACCCCTCACATTTTTGTAAATATTTGATTATATCTTTTCATGTGACAACACTGAAGAAATGACACTTTGCTACAATGTAAAGTAGTGAGTGTACAGCTTGTATAACCCCTCAAAATAACTCAACACACAGCCACTAATGTCTAAACCGCTGGCAACAAAAGTGAGTACACCCCTAAGTGAAAATGTCAAAACTGGGCCAAATTAGCCATTTTCCCTCCCCGGTGTCATGTGACTTGTTAGTGTTACATGGTCTCAGGTGTGAATGGGGAGCAGGTGTGTTAAATTTGGTGTCATCGCTCTCACACTCCCTCATACTGGTCACTGGAAGTTAAACATGGCACCTCATGGCAAAGAACTGTCTGAGGATATGAAAAAAAGAATTGTTGCTCTACATAAAGATGGCCTAGGGTATAAGAAGATTGCCAAGACCCTGACACTGAGCTGCAGCGCGGTGGCCAAGACCATACAGCGGTTTAACAGGACAGGTTCCACTCAGAACAGGCCTCGCCATGAAGTTGGGTGCATGTGCTGAGCGTCATATCCAGAGGTTGTCTTTGGGAAATAGATGTATGAGTGCTGCCAGCATTGCTGCAGAGGTTGAAGGGGTGGGGGGTCAGCCTGTCAGTGCTCAGACCATACACAGCACACTGCATCAAATTGGTCTGCATGGCTGTCGTCCCAGAAGGAAGCCTCTTCTAAAGATGATGCACAAGAAAGCCCGCAAACAGTTTGCTGAAGACAAGCAGACTAAGGACATGGATTACTGGAACCAAGTTGGTCTGATGAGACCAAGATAAACTTATTTGGTTCAGATGGTGTCAAGCGTGTGTGGCAGCAACCAGGTGAGGAGTGCAAAGACAAGTGTGTCTTGCCTACAGTCAAGCATGGTGGTGTGAGTGTCATGGTCTGGGGCTGCAGTAGTGCTGCCAGCATTGGTGAGCTACAGTTCATTGAGGGAACCATGAATGCCAACATGTACTGTGACATACTGAAGCAGAGCATGATCCTTTCCCTTCGGAGACTCGGCCGCAGGGCAGTATTCCAGTATGATAATGACCCCAAACACACCTCCAAGAGGACCACTGCCTGGCTAAAGTGTCTCCAGACCTAAACCCTATTGAGCATCTGTGGGGCATCATCAAACGGAAGGTGGAGGAACACAAGGTCTCTAACATCCACCAGCTCCGTGATGTCGTCATGGAGGAGTGGAAGAGGACTCCAGTGGCAACCTGTGAAGCTCTGGTGAACTCCATGCCCAAGAGGGTTAAGGCAGTGCTGGAAAATAATGGTGGCCACACAAAATATTGACACTTTGGGCCCAATTTGGACATTTTCACTTAGGGGTGTACTCACTTCTGTTGCCATCGGTTTAGACATTAATGGCTGTGTGTTGAGTTATTTTGAGGGGACAGCAAATTTACACTGTTATACAAGCTGTACACTCACTTCTTTACATTGTAGAAAAGTGTCATTTCTTCAGTGTTGTCACATGAAAAGATATAATCAAATATTTACAAAAATGTGAGGGGTGTACTTACTTTTGTGAGGGGTATATATATATATATATATATATATATATATATATATATATATATATATATATATATATATATAAAAGAAAAAGACAATAATATCCACAAGGATGCACAAGGGTTAAACTTTTTCTTCAAAAACAAAATGTATCAAACAATGTTAATGACTCGAAATATTTATATATTTTATTTCTGTACATGTTTATCTGAAATACTTGTAAATCACCTCAAGTTCTGTAGTTTAAGACTGAAGAGCTGCTTCTTTTCGGAGTCTCTGAGGTAATTCCAAGACAGATCCAGTTCTCTCAGGTGTGAGGGGTTTGATCTCAGAGCTGAAGTCAGAGCAGCACAGCCTTCATCTGAGATATCACAACCACGCAACCTGCAGAGAGACAGAGACCTTATCCAGAGTGACTGGATCGGCGTGTCGGCGTCACTACATGCAAATGAGCTGTGTCGGGAACGTGCTTCACACATTACAGATGATCAACATAAGCACACGCGTATGAAGAAAATCAGCCTTTCTGTCAGAAATCTTTAGTTCAGTTTGGCTTACACAAACATTTACACACAACTTTACTAAAATATTGATGAATGAGGCCCAATGTGTGTGTGTGGGGACATTAATTTATATTTGATTAAATTAAAATGTAATCAAATTTAGAAGAACAATCAGGGCTGAGTTTCCTAAAAGCATTGCAAAGTTAAGATCATTGTAACTGGGAGAGAGAGTGTTCAGAGTGATGCTCGCTCTACCATTAAACGATGATGTTTGTGCTGTGATGCTTTTGGGAAACTCGGCCCTGATCTGCTTATACTACTACAAACACTGAATACATAAATACTGTGATCAGATCAGGAAAAAACATCAATGTGGACTTAAATGAAATGATTTTCCTCAGGATATTTGATGCTGAACCTAAAACCTCTGCTTCAGTCTCACTATTAGAGAATGTGTCTTACTGAGGAGCAGGTCATGTGACTCTCAGAGAGATGATCTTACCTCAGTGTCTCCAGTTTACAGTGAGGATTCTCCAGTACAGCAGAGAGACGCTTCACTCCTGAGTCTCTGAGTTTATTCCCAGACAGATCCAGTTCTCTCAGGTGTGAGAGGTTTGATCTCAGAGCTGAAGTCAGAGCAGCACAGCCTTCATCTGAGATATCACAACCACACAACCTGCAGAGACACAATGACACACTCTTCACTCTCTCAGTTTATATCATTACATGGATTACTGCACTTTTATATCTGGAATATACTGTGGAGTTTAAGTTGATTGTATTTATTACGTTTACAGCATTTAGCAGACTCCCTTATCCAGAGTGACTTATAGAAGTGTGTGTGTGCATCACTACTGTCATGTAATCAGAGAAGGAACTCTGAACTACAGTTCCCAGCAGCCACTGCATCACAATCACATGACCACCTGCACCTCAATCACGTTCCTGTTAATGAGCACTCCTGTATATAGCCACAGTTTGCACTGCATTCTTGGTCTTACGTTTGGCTTTCTTTGGTGTTGTTCTTGTTGCTGTGTTTAAATCTCGGGTTTATGTTTAGTTTCACCGTAGTGTATTTTTGTGTTTTGTCTTGTTCTTTATTAAACTTTAAAAATTCTGCACTTGCATCCATCTCTACCTTGAACTTGTGACAATTACATGCAAATGAACTGTGTCGGGAACGCGCTTCACACATTACAGGTGATCAACATAAGCACACAAGTACAAAGAAAATCAGCCTTTCTGTCAGAAATCTTTAGTTTGGTTTGACTTACACAAACATTTACACACAACTTTATACTAAAGCATTGATAAATGAGGCACAATATGTGTGGATGAGAAAGCTGCAAACCATCAATATGGTAAGCCTCAACAAAGAATAAATGAAGTATAAACTTTTTTGTTAGAAAGTAATTCTTGTGGATGTCAAGAACAGAGAAGCAGATACAAAAAAGATATAACTAATGTAGCCTATTTTACAACTAAAGAAATTGCTGAACCAGATAATTTACATAGATCTTCATGTACTGAATTAAGATATGTTAGCCAGCAAAGCTAGTTAGTTGACTTCACAAAGCTATCTTGACCGAACTAACGTTAGTATCTAATGTGGCTTGGTAGCTAAACAAAGTTGGTCTGTTTTCTCATGTAATGTCTTTTTCTGATGAAAACCGCTGGGCAAAGTGCTTTGTCATATAAAAAAATCTGTTCTAAAACACAGTTGAGAGCGTCCCAAAAGAAGCTCAGAGTGTTTCTGAAAACACGGTCTACTCCATTGGATTAAAAACAGGTCCTGACCGCTTCAAAAAAGACACTACGTATGAACACAGCCTTAGGTAGCTTCTTCACTAAACACTTGCGGGTTGAGGCTAGTTACTCTGACTGCTCAGGTGTGTCAGAAACACAGCCAGATGACATGTACTTCATCACACAGATCAATCGGGTTCTATAACAGACTAAAGGAAAAAGGAACGTTTCACTGTCGGGTTACTTCCCTGATAAGTCCAAGTTGGTGAAGTCTGTCATAAACAGTTAAATGTAAGCTCTCTTCTCATGGTCACTGTTAATTGAATTAAAATAATAGCAATTAGAAATACTGTTGGTTAACTGATAAATAAACAAACATAAAATATTTGTTTTTAAGTATCTTAAACAATAAAGAGTCCTAATTAAAAGTAGATTAACACAAGCATGATCCATATTAGGAAAAAGGCTAATAGCCTTCTAAGGAAATAGCGAACTAAGCTTAATGTCAAATTGATATTGAATGCAACCCATAGTAATTAAACATTTTAAACATTTTAAAAACATTTCTCATTTTAAAGTTGAGAGAAGCAGATGATGTACAGAGTTACTCGTCATCATAATGGCTTCTCTGCAGTATTTACACACTTGTTCAGTTGACTGAGGAGATGAAAAGCAGTGTGAAAGTGACTGTTGCGTGGTGTAGATGCATTTTGGACTTCCTGTAGTTTTTATTCCGATTGTATTATACAACTCCGAACAGGTCACTCGCACCGGTGCAAATAAATATTTATTCAGTCGCACAATGTACTTTTCAGTCACAAATGGTCGCACTGTAGAACCCTGAGTTTATCTGCAAAGTTTTTTCCTGTTCAGCGTGATGACGTTTAATGTCCCCGACAACCTCTGTAGTGCCATTTACCATGTTAGTGTCATGGTTTCCGAAGTGAAGCTAGCAGCTCGAGCGCCAAAATGCCTACCCTAATTCCAGGTTTTGGCATTATGGGACAACATGACGTCATCCCTGTGCCGCTCTATGTGATTGGCTGTAAGTTTAGAAAGCGCTTGATTTGATCTGCAGCAGAGTTTTCTATGGGTGGAGGATGAATTTTAAGCATTAATATCGCAGTCGATCATGTTCATGTAATTGTGGGCAGTCAAAATTGTAATCGTGATCGATATTCGATTAATTGTGTAGCCCTAGGTATGGCCTCTATATTTCTTCTCTAAGTTTTCTTCAAACGATGGATTGTGAGACCTTCACTCTGCCCTGTGGAGGTTGTTGGTGATGTCACTGACTGTTGTTTTTGGGGTTTTCTTCACATCTCTCACAATGTTTCTGTCATCAGCTGTTGTTGTTTTCCTTGGCCGACCCGTTCGCTGTCTGTTGCTCAGTACATCAGTGGTTTCTTTCTTTTTCAGGACATTCCAAATTGTTGCACTGGCTCTGCCCAATGTTTGTGAGATGCCTTTGATTAATTTTCGCTCTTTTCTCAACTTCAAAATGGCTCGATTTTCTCCCAGAGACAGCTCTCTGATCTTCATGTTGGCTTATCCTTTTTAGGAAGACAACAAATGCAGTCTTCACAGGTGAAACTGAAGGCTAAAACCATAAGTAGATGTTCAGAGCTATTTATTGTTTAAACTATCAATCTAACACCTGCGTAACAAGAAACACCTGTCAGTCACATGTTCCAGTGTTTTGCTCGACTGCAAATTGGAGGTCTGATACAAAATGTGCTATGTTCTGTCATTTAACATCTTAAAGGTAAATTCTCTCTCTTTCTCTCTCACAAAACAAAATGTTGCTCAAAATTATGTAGCAAATGCTAAATGTAGCAGGTCATGTGACTCTGAGAGATATGATCTTACCTCAGTGTTTCCAGTTTACAGTGAGGATTCTCCAGTCCAGCAGAGAGACGCTTCACTCCTGAGTCTCTGAGTTTATTCCCAGACAGATCCAGTTCTCTCAGGTGTGAGGGGTTTGATCTCAGAGCCGAAGTCAGAGCAGCACAGCCTTCATCTGAGATCTCACAATAACACAACCTGCAGATAGACAATGACACACTCTTCACTCTCTCAGTTCAGGACACACAGATCAGTTCAGCAGGAACTTTTTCATCAGAGTCACTGCAGTCTTTAATCACTATGAAATACAGAATCTTAGTCATGAATTATATGAGAGTAATAACTAAAAAACAAATTCTATTTATTGTGTAAGAGGATGTGTGTGTGTGTGTGTGTGTGTGTGTGTGTGTGTGTGTGTGTGTGTGTGTGCACGCTTTCCAGCTCCATGAGAATGATTACGCTTGACTGTAAAAATTCAGGAGTGAAACATGTCTGTCACATTAAAGGACATGTCCAAATATATAAAAATATATTAAAACATACATAAACCATAATGCAGCATGCTTCAATATAAATTCAGTTACTCTTAAAAACCTAATAAATAACATTAATTAAGAATCACTTGAGAATTTCAAATTGCACAGACGGATAGTGTAACAAGTTAAATAGTCAAATGTTTAAAAAAAAAAAGGGTTAAAAGAGTGTTTATTTTTCGCACTTGTTCCATTTTAATGTGTTAATACATTGATGACTCAAGTAAGTATAACGCTGATCAGTCATCTATTAGGATGGTCTGAATCCTGCACTCTGGGATCATTTGCTTTAGTCTCTGCCCAAATACCTGGAGGAAAAGCTGTAATTTTCCATTCGAGTAAAGCTCTCATGGAAGTAACACCGACCATCATGCTTGTGAATTATTTCTACTCTATATAGATAGGGGGGCAACATTTTGGAGGCACGGCATGGGATTGCTGCTCAGATGTCCAGTGTCCATAGCCTGTACATTGAATTCTGCACCAGCTAAATCCCCCGATTACACCCAGGCAGGCTGCAGCGAGGCACATGTTGCTGTTTAAAGAGAGCTGGAAGTTGGTGGTCGGGTACACGTTCCTGAGGCCAGTTAGAGATCATCGGGGACAGTAGAGACCCACCAGTTCAGAATCATCTCCTACACAGTTAAAAGCCTGTGCACTGTCAACATGTCAGCCCTGGAAGAGCTACAGGAAGAGGTAGGAGAAGTGTTGCACACCCTGAATAGAGACAATTTACTGGGAATCTGTGAGTTTTTGAACATATCAGGCGTACAAAGAGAAGATGTTAAAGGAAAATCACCCAACTCATTGTTGACTCACATTCTAAAGCACCTTGACAGAGAGGAAGTGGCAGAGCTAGAAGACAGTGACTATGTTTACATGGACAGCAATAATCTAATTATTGACCTTAATCTAAGTAAGGTAATAATGTGATTAAGGTGTTTACATGAGTCACTTTTAGAATACTCCTGTCATGTTCCCGTTTTACATGTTATAGATCATAATTAGATTAAGAGCCCACATCATTACGTTACCGCGCCATGCTGTTCGATGTCACTCCAGAATTTCACGTATCAACATACAGTTCGTCTTCGTTATGGTACCGTATACAGTTTTGGGTGTTTTTATTTAATTTTTTACGAACGCTTTAAGTGCAGTTAATTATTTGTCATGCTGTACGTGCAAATAGATGACTGCTTGAAGCCGTGGGTGCATCTCAAATCGCATACTTACCTACTGTATAGTAGCCGAGATACATGTATTTTTCCCCACTACAGGCCAATAGTAGGCAAGTATGCAGTTTGGGACACAGCCGAACTCTCTTGTTCGCCGTGAAACTGCCGTGTGTGATCATATCCTGTTGCAAAATGCGGTGAAAACGCTCACACGATGTTCATAATGTGATTAAGGTGTTTACGTCTGTAATGCACGTCCATAATATGATTAAAACAGGAGTACTCCACCTGTCTTAATTTGATTAGATCTTAATTAGATTATGACCATAATTAGATTAAGGTTGCTGTTTACATGGTAGTTTCTTAATCAAAGTATGGTCTTAATTAGATTAAGAGTGGATTATTGTTGTCCATGTAAACGCAGTCAATGGGATGTCAGAGTTATTACTACTGAACGACAAAATTGTAGATATGTTAAGTGGCATCGATAGTGAAGGGGCACACACTGAACATAACATTCAGGAGACAGTAGCTGCGTTTACATGGACAACAGTAATCCACTCTTAATCCGATTAAGACCATACTCTAATTAAGAAACTAACATGTAAACAGCAATTTTTACTTACCTTAATCTAATTAAGGTCATAAATGAAGTAAGCAATAATCTAATTAAGACAGGTGGAGTACTCCTGTTTTAGTCGCATTATGGATGTGTAGTAGTGACATGTAAACACCTTAATCATGAATGTTGTGTGGGAGTTTTCACTGCATTTTGCGACAGGACACCATCACACACGGCAATTTTACGTTTTACAGCGAACAAGAGAGTTCGGCTGCGTCCCAAATCGCAGTCCTGTAGTGGGGAAAAATACATGTATCTCGGCTACTATATAGACGGTAACTACGCGATTTGGGACACACACACCGCTTCAAGCAGTTGTCTATTAGCACGTACAGCATGACAAATAATTAACTGCAATTAAAGCGTTCGTAAAAAAAAAAAATAAAAACACCCAAAACTGTATATGGTACCATAACGAAGACGAACTGTATGTTGATGCGTGAAATTCTGGAGGGACGTCGTACGTCGTGGCGCGGTGACGTAATGACGCAGGCTGTTAATCTAATTATGTTCTAAAACATGTAAAACGGGAACATGACAGGAGTATTTTAAAAGCGACTCATGTAAACACCTTAATCACATTATTATCTTACTCAGAGTAAGGTCAATAATTAGATTACTGCTGTCCAGAAACAAATGGATGAACTGAGTATTGCAAGTGAACAGCAAAAATTTGGACTCATGCAGACTACTATAGTCAATGATGCTGTCAATGGTTCTGTGCACCAAGCTACTGCAGCCTCTCCAGTAAACACCCAATCTTCAGCCAATGCCCAGCAGCAGCCAAGCCCACACTGGCGCAAAGATTTGAAAATTTCTGGACAAATAGGCAAACAGTTGTTCTGTCATTTAACATCTTAAAAGTCAAATTCTCTCTCTCTCTCTCTCTCTCTCTCTCTCTCTCTCTCTCTCTCTCTCTCTCTCTCTCTCTCTCTCTGTGTCTATCTCTTTCACTCTCACAAAACACAAATTGTGTCATGGACAATCCAAAATTAAAACTGAAATTCAAAACTCTCTTCTCAAATTAAACTTTCAATCTCAAACCCAACATGTCTTCTTTCTACAGCAAAAACAAACAAAGTGCCCATGCGGTTCCAATAGTTTTTTTTTTTTTTTTTGGGTAATGGGCTTGTAGGTAAATATGTTAAACTGATTCATTAAAGGCATCTTACAAGTCAAAATCTCTCTCTCTCTCAACAAAATGTTGCTCACGCAAAGTTTGTTGTTTTGTGTCATGTACAGTCCAAACTTATGTAGCAAATGCTAAATATGTCTTACTGAGGAGCAGGTCATGTGACTCGCAGAGAGATGATCTTACCTCAGTGTCTCCAGTTTACAGTGAGGATTCTCCAGTCCAGCAGAGAGACGCTTCACTCCTGAGTCTCTAAGTTTATTCTTAGACAGATCCAGTTCTCTCAGATTGGAGGATTCAAGGCTGTGCACTGAGGCTAAAGCTGCACAACTTTTATCATTTAGGCCACAATTATTAAACCTGAAGGAAAGAACAAAATACATGATGCAATAACAGTGTACATTATCAAACAAGTTCTCAAACACTTTTTATATGAAATGTACAAACATGCTATACATGTGCTGCAACATGCTGCATCATTTACTGTGTAATGTGTGTTTACTGAATGTAGATTAGAGACATTTATACCACAGTACCCTTGGTTCTGGATTCTGATTGGTCAGAAGGTGTTGATTAATTTTCTATAACAGCAGCTCTGACAGCAGTGCAGCTACAATCACGGCTTTATAATAATGCACTCTACTACATTATTGTTTCTATAGTAACAGCTCATTCACAGGGACTTGTTTCATGGAGTTATATTAACATTAACAGAGGAAAAACAACTGGTGCAGCTCCAATATAAGTGATAACAGGAATTTGTTTGCTAGACAAATGACTTTGGTGTAAGAGGAATAATACATTGTGCTGTTTTAGGAAAATAATCAATGACAGATTATTACAGTAGCTCTGCTTCATGTTGGTCTGCATCACAGCACCCTTTTCCACTATTTTCCTATAATATGTTTTATTCTATATTAAATATACACTATATGGCCAAAGGTATGTAGACCCCTGATCATCACATGCATATGTGGTTCTTCCCCAAACTATTGCCACAAAGCCTGAAGCACACAATTTGTATAGAATGTGTTTGTACACTGCAGCATTACAATTTCCCTTCACTGGAACTAAGAGGTCCAAACCTGATCCAGCATGACAATGCCCCTGTGCACAAAGCGAGCTCCATGAACACATGGTGTGTCTGGAGTGGAAGAACTCGAGTGTCCTGAACTCAACCCCACTGAACACTGACTGCACCCCAGGCCTCCTCGCCCGACATCAGTGCCTGACCTCACTAATGCTCTTGTGGCCGAATTAACACAAATCCCCACAGCCACGCCCTAAATCTAGCGTAAAGCCATTGCAGGAGAGTGGCGCTTATTATAACAGCAAAGGGGAATAAATGTGGAATGGGATGTTCAACAAGCACATATGGGTGTGATAATCAGGGGTGCACATATTTTTGGCCATATAGCATACAACTTTTGTGTTATCTTATGAGGTCTGACAATGTTCTTGTATCTTCCATGTACAGTGGGAGAAGTAAGTATTGAATGCGTCAACACTTTCAGTAAACATATTTCCAATGAGGTTATTCTCATTGAAATTTTCACCAGACTTTGTATTAACTCAAGAAATCCAAACATTAAAGTCCATAAATAAAGTTGTGTGTAATAAAGAGGAATGACACAGGAAAAAAAGTATTGAACACGCTAACTGAAATGTACTTAATACTTAGTTGAGAAGCTTTCATTTGTAATGACGCTTCAAGACGCTTCCTGCATGAAGAAATTAATGGCCGCAGTATACAGGTGTGATTTTGGCCCATTCTTCTAAACGTATTGTCTTTAAATCTTCTTCAATTGTATTTAAGTCAGGTGATTGACTGGGCCATTCTAACACCTTGATTTTTTTTTCTCTAAAACCAGTTGAGAGTTTCCTTTGCTGTATGCTTTGGATCGTTGTCCTGCTGGAAGCTCCACCCACGTCTCATCTTCATCATCCTGGTGGATGGCAGCAGATTCTTCTCAAGAATCTCCTGGTAAAAGGCTCCATTCATCGTTCCTTCAATTATATGAAGTCTGCCAGTACCATGCGATGAAAAACAGCCCCACACCATGATGCTTCTGCCTCCAAACTTCACTGTTGGTATAGTGTTTTAGGGGTGATGTGCAGTGCCATTTCTTCTCCAAACATGGTGTGTAGTATGACATCCAAAACGTTAAATTTTGCTCTTGTGTGACCAGACTACACTCTCCCAGTATATCATAGGCTTGTCCAAATGAGTTGTAGCAAACTTTAAACGAGCTTTGACATGCCTTTTCTTTAGTAATGGAGTCTTGTGAGCTGAGCGTGAGCAGTGGAGTGCATTGCCTATTGTTTTCTCTGTGATTGTTTTCACCTCCTATTGTTTTCACCTGCTGCCTCCAAGTGTTTCTGGAGCTCTTTCTGAGTGGTTCATGGCTCTTGGGCTACTCTTCTGACTATTCTTCTGACTCTCTGGACAGAAATCTTGCGAGGAGCTCCTGTGCATGGCCGATTGGTGACGGAGTGATGTTGCTTCCATTTGTGGATAATGGCCCCAGTGGTACTTACTGGAAGATTCAGAAGTTTTCAAATACGTCTGTATCCGATTCCATCAATATGTTTTGCAACAATAAGATTGTGAAGGTCTTGGGAGAGCTCTTTACTTTTACCAATCATGAGATGTTTCTTGTGGGACACCTTGGTAACGAAAAGCCTTTTTATAGATTTTAATTTGCACAGATAGGAGATAGGAACTGTTCAATACATTTTTCTTGTCATTCCACTTTATTACACATAACTTTATTTATGGACTTTACTGTTGTAAATTCTTTATATTTCTGGATTTCTTGAGGTAATACTGACGTCTGGTGAAAATTTAATATCAATAGCCTCATTGGAAATATATTTACTGTAAAAAAAACGTTGACGGGTTCAATACTTATTTCCCCCACTGTATGCTGTAATAATATTGTAATAGTGTAACAGTTATATTCAGCATTACTTACTGAGCTTTTCTGGATGCTGCAACAACAGGGAGGAGCTTCAGAAGAACCTCGTCTGATGTACAGTGTTTGTTGGTATATTTATTAAGGATAAACACATCCTGTTCCTGCATTGATGTCAGTAACACAAACACCACAGCTGACCACTGAGAAGGAGAAAGTTTGCTTTGTTGTAAATTTCCAGATTGCAGGTAGTGTTGGATTTCCTCAACTAGAGAATGATCATCCAGTTCATACAGACAGTGGAACAGATTGATGGATTTCTCTGTTGAGGGATTCTCTCTGATCTTCTTCTTGATGTAATGAACTGTTTCCTGGTTACTGTGGGAGCTACTTCCTGTCTGTGTCACTATGGTTTGTAAGAGGATCTGATTGGACTCCAGTGAGAGACCCAGAAGAAAGCGAAGGAAAAGATCCAGATGTCCATTTTCACTCTGTAAAGCCTGATCTACAGCACTCTTGTGGACATCTGAGATCGTAATTTCTCTTAGTTTCATCAACATTTTAGACAACAGATTCTGCTGAAGAGCATTTCTCTTTTCATTCATGAATTTCAGCTGCACATATAGAGCTGCGAGGTGTTCCTGAATGCTCAGATGAACAAAGCAGTACACTTTACTCTGGTGAAGCCCAAACTCCTCTCTGAAGATCTGTGTACACACACCTGAATACACTGATGCTTCTGTCACATCAATGCCACACTCCATCAGGTCTTCCTCATAGAAGATCAGGTTGCCTTTCATCAGCTGCTGAAAAGCCAGTTTACCCAGTTTCAGAACCATTTCTGTATCTGTCTCTCTGCTCTTTGTGTACTTTTTCTTTATGACGTTTGTCTGAATGATGAGGAAGTGTGTGTACATTTGAGTCAGAGTCTTGGGGATCTCTCCACTCTCTGCTTCACCCAACATTCTCTCTAGAACAGTGGCTGAAATCCAGCAGAAGACTGGGATGTGGCACATGATGTAGAGGCTTCTTAATGACTTCAGGTGTGTGATGGTTCTGTTGCTCAGGCTCTGATCACTGATCCTCTTCCTGAAATATTCCTCCTTCTGTGGGTCATTGAACCCTCGTACCTCTGTGACTCGATGGACACACTCAGAGGGGATTTGATCAGCTGCTGCTGGTCGGGAGGTGATCCAGATGAGAGCAGAGGGAAGCAGATTCCCTTTGATCAGGTTTATCAGCAGCACATGCACTGATGCTGATTCAGTTACATCACACAACCTCACTGTGTTCTGGAAATCCAGAGGGAAACGACACTCATCCAAACCATCAAAAATGAACAGAACTTTGTCCAAGCTGGAGATGTTTGTTTCTTTTATCTCCTTATAAAAGAAATGAAGAAGCTCCATCAGACTCAGGTTTCGATCCTTCATTAAATTGAGCTCTCTGAAAGGAAGTGGAAATATGAGATGAACATCCTGATTTGTTTTCCCTTCAGCCCAGTCTAGAATGAATTTCTGCACAGAGACTGTTTTTCCAATGCCAGCGACTCCCTTTGTCAGAACGCTCCTGATGGGTTTGTCTTCTTCAGATAAGGGCTTAAAGATGTCATTGCATTTGATTGGTGTTTCCTCTGTTGCTGCTCTCCTGGATGCTGCCTCAATCTGTCTCACCTCATGTTCATTATTGACTTTTCCACTGTCTCCTTCTGTGATGTAGAGCTCTGTGTAGATCTCATGCAGAAGTGTTGGGTTTCCCTGGTTTGTTATCACCTCATTTACATGCTGAAACTTCTTTAGTAGATTTAATTTGCATCTCTTCTGAACTTCAGTTCCAGCAGATGAAGATTCACACCTGTGATTTGAGATTTGTAGGCGCAAAATAAGGTCATGTGAGACATCATACATTACCTCTTCTTTTAGTCAGATCTCTGCTTTAGCATTTAGATAAGCTAATATATCTGTAGAAATACAATAGTGGATGATTTTATTT
This sequence comes from Ictalurus punctatus, assembly GCF_001660625.3. Lineage (NCBI taxonomy): Eukaryota > Metazoa > Chordata > Actinopteri > Siluriformes > Ictaluridae > Ictalurus > Ictalurus punctatus. The sequence continues at coordinate 20,598,384 of NC_030439.2, read as the reverse complement.
AACCGTATTATACCAACATGCAACTGCTACAATCATGTTGTTGGTTGTGAGTTTACCCTGCATCTGTGAAGATCTTCTGCTCCTTCCTGTCTTTTGCCTCCTGTAGGACACTGTGGGGAAACCCAAAATTACATGCTGTGCAACACACACCCAGCACCCTGCCTCACATGAATACTAACACCTGCGTCTCATTCCCAGCTCATTTAGGACACTATATACACCTTCATCATTCTCACCTTCACTGTGCAGAATTGCACTTTACATGTGATCCGACAGCATTCAGAACCTTTATATTCTCTCATTGGCATGATAGTGTTTATCATTTAGTTTGTACTGAATTATTGTTGTATATTTCTGTTTTTAGCATTAGCATTTATCGTTCTGGTTGTCTATTTTGTACTTGTATTTTACCATTCACCTGTGTGCTCAATAAACCCCTGTTCGAGTGTTTTTCAGTGTCTTGGAGTTCAATCTGTTAGAGTTTTGTCCAAATCTAAAATATTGTCTGAACATCAATTTCCGTATATTAAAAGTTCAAAGAAAACAGATGTTCCTGGAAACTAATTGACATGAACAATCTTGCCACTGATACTTATTCATCAAATATATAGCAAATATTTAGATTTTAAAACAATGGGCCTTTTTATCTATTGACTATCTGGCCAAGCAACATTATCTAATCTATATTCAGTGCTGGGGTCAAACACATGCAGATGAAAATAAAACAAGGCAATCAATATGCAAACAGACAGCTTTGAAAATATGAGTCGATAGATCAGAATTCCATGCTTTCATTTATCGATATTTACATTTAGATGTGTTAACCAACTTAGAACATGGCACCTTTGGTAGCACACCACCCAATTTTAGGTGAGACAAAGTATTGGAACAGATAAAGTAAATAAGACTTCAAATGCAACAGTTTGGTGGTGTCAGAGGGTCGCTGGGTTGATGCAGTTATTGCACGCAAGGGATATGCATTCATATATTCAGTGTTATTTCATTTAATTTACTTTAAGACTTTCTGTTCCAATATTTTTATTCACCTAAAATTGGTTGGTCTGTCACCAAAGGTGCCATGTTCTCAGTTTAACACATCTAGCTGTAAATATCAGAAAATGAAAGCTGAAGTTTTGATCTGTCATCTGAAGTTCATCTTCTGCCTTCAGTGTATAGCAAAAACAAACAAAAAAAAATGACCTTGCCATTCCAATACTTTCAGAAGGGACTTTACAGTCTGATGCCTTTCTCCAGCTTACTAGAAGGAGGTTTGCAAGTGTTGTTACATATATGATGAACATCATTTATGTTATTTTTTTAAAGCTTCTGTAGACACTGGGTGTAAAATAGTGCATTGCTATTATAGTGGATTAGCTAGGAGCAGAAATGCAGTTTTGGTTATAATGAGGAAGTGATCCAATCAGCCATTAGGTCTCTAAATATGAAATAGGTGGATTTGAATGAGATTAGACTGATTTTTTTTCTTGCCTCCATTCCCTTCTATGTGCACAAAGCCAAGCATCCAGAACTACAGTTAGCATACTTACTACAGTTAGCATTAGCAAGGACTGTCCTAACATCACTTTCAAGTGCAGTCAGACATTCAACTGCTTGAAAGCCCAGTTACAACTCTATAAACATGCAAAATTGTACTCAATTATTTATAAGAATGTTCACAAGTAGTCATTGTCTTTTTTTTTGTAATGACAGTAGTATGTGCTTGATTCGTTTTTTAAAGCCAGCCAGTCAAACAATTTAAAACTTTATACAGATTGCATATACAGATTGCATTTTATAAACAGAGGGGCGTGTCTATAAAATTCCTGACAAGAGGCTGTACCAAACACAAACACTGCCTCTGGACCAGGAGGCAGGGTTCCAGACAGGTTTTTTTTTTCCAGGCATCTAATACATTTGTGGTGAGGCCATGGTTTATTTTTATCATATCTATTTTCCATGTTTTTGTACAATGCAAGAAAATAAACAAAATCGACTATCACACCTCTAAATTAATTAAATTTGAGTTAAACTGCACAACAACACAGGCATGACCATCAGTCTGTGTTTCCTACACCTCTCATTTCTTGTTGGAAGGATAAATTGTACCTCAATCTATAGGCTTTTTCTCAGTAATGGTTTAACTGTGTTACCTGTGTCCAGATGAGTGCCCTTCATCTTTGAATTTAAAAGGATGATCCATAGACGCATCACTCTTCATGGAGACACTGCTGAATACTGGTGAGTCTGGTCTCTTTATCTGGGTTAAACTACACAACAACACAGACATAAACATCAGTGTGTGCTTCCTACGCCTCTAGCAGGTGGGGGTATGTTTAGCATGGGTCTACACTGAAGTCTATACTTTTTAACATGTTATTTCTACTAGTAGGAAATAAAAAAAATGTTGATACTGCACTGTGTGGAAGTTTGGGGAAGTGTTTTAGCATGGATCTGAAGCAGTTAGGTTCCCACTTGCAAACTTCATGCTCTGTATGCTATTACCTCTGGTGCTGCCACCTAGTGTGTAAGTAGAGGTAGAGCTCATAATGAATATTAAACTGAAATATCACGATATGAGCTGCACATTCATCTCACTGGTATTCTGAATTGCGATATTCAAAACAACGGGAACAAATATGTGAATCCATGAATTTTATTGCCCATAGTATCTTTGCAGAAAAAGCTTTGTTCTTGGTTGCTGCAAAGATGAATGTCTTTTTGTCCTAACAGGAGTAGCTCTATTTTCTATTACACTGGAGTGGATGAAGCAAGTTATTGCCATTGAGGTTTCCTTGCATGTGACTGTGTTCTTGTGTTTGCTCCACCTAGCATGGATAGTTAATGTCACCTTTCTAATGTCTGAAATATTGAACATCCCACAGGTTACACTCGGCACTGAATAACTTTGAGATCAACTGGAACGCCCTCTGCAACGTAAGCCTCGTCACCCTACATTAGTACGTGACCTCACTAATGCCCTTGTTCCTGAATGAACACAAATCCCTACAGCCACGGTCCACAATCTAGTGGAACACCTTCCCAGAAGAGTGGAGCTTATTATAGCAACAAAGAGGAGACCAACTCCATAATAATGCTCATGGTTTTGGAATGGGATGTTCAAGAAGCACACAGGAGTGTGATGGTCTGGTGGCCACATACTTTTGTCAATATCGTGTATAAGGTGACATAGTAAACTAGTATGATGCTGATATGCAGCCTCAAGAGTTACCATTAAGACTAAATTTAGCGTAAAATTTGTTTAAAAACTCAAACATTAACAAAAAAAATCCTTTACTATTCCAAGATTTCTGCAAATGTTACAATTTCTGCAAAAAAAAATTCATGATTTTTACAGGATGTTTATGACCACTCAAACACTGTTTCCTCTTTAAATGCTCCTGGGAAAATGTCCAGTTTGTTAACTGAGGGCCAGTTATATAAAAATTTATATAAATACAAAATTATTTATTATTTACCATAAACACGGCATAGAAAAATTCATTTCATAAAATATTTTTGAGTAAACAGTGAGGCAAACAGTTGATGATTAAAATAGAGACCCAGTAGCTTACCTCTGGTCTAAGAGTGTTGAGTTGTCTGTGTCGAGATGAGGATTCTCCATTTTTCACTACTGGTGGAGTGTGCATAGAAAAGTCTTTTCGTGTTTGTGAACACTCAGCTGGTATCTGCCAAGTCTAGTCTCTTCTGCTGGAATGTACCACAGAACATGGCTAGAATCATAGCCTTCAATTCTCTACAATTATTTTCACTTCTCTGATATTAGAGGTTTATATAAGGAATTGTGTAACTTTCTACAAAAAGTTACATGTGCCTCATAACCTTGACTTGCAATTTTTATCCATGTAGAAAACAGACATAAAATTTTTCGGTGACCTGGGCAAATAGATCTTACAAATTCAACTTGCTAATTTTGGCCCATTATAATTTTGTTTGATGTGACACTTTTTCAATATCATGCCAACATTGCACACAATTATATAAGATAATTATTTTATAATTGCACTATCCAGTGTCACCCAGAAGAGGATGGGTTCCCTTTTGAGTCTGGTTCCTCTCAAGGGTTCTTCCTCATGTTGTCTCAGGGAGTTTTTCCTCACCACTATCGTCTCTAGCTTGCTCAATAGGGATACATTTATTAATTTAAAACTTGTATCCGGAATTGATATATTTATGTAAAGCTGCTTTGCGACAATATCAATTGTTAAAAGCACTATCCAAATAAAATTGAATTGAGAATTTAATTTAATTGAGAAATTTGGTTACAAAGCCAACAGACTTTCAGCCACCTAAAAATCCACCTTTTCAGTATTTTCCAATATTGCCCAAATACTTAAAGTTTGTGTCCACATTCCAAACCAGTGTTGGTCCAACTGGTTCAAAATTAGCAGTTCTGTTGGGAAAAAAGTTAAAAATGGGCTCAAATCAAGAAATCACACTGTGGCCAAATTATACTGACATGGACAATAGTCAAATTATTTCAAATCAATACATTTCTTGTCAATACATTTATTGTCAAATCTACTTGTTGCCAGCAGTTTAGACATAATTTTTTTTTGTTATTTTGAGGGGACAGCAAATTTACACTGTTACACAAGCTGCACACTCACTACTTTACATTGTAGCAAAGTGTCATTTCTTCAGTGTTGTCACATGAAAAGATATAATCAAATATTTACAAAAATGTGAGGGGTGTACTCACTTTTGTGAGATACTGTATCTATTGTAATTAATGGGAAAAGTGTCACATTTTTGGTAGAATCAGGTGCAACGTATTAAAGTAATAAAGCACGCTGAACTAAAAGAATCCCCAAAAATGAGTTCACGGTCACTGCACTCCATGGGTAGGACATTCAATATTAGAACGTTTCCCTGAACTGCTAGTTTGTGAATGTGAAAATGGGAAAATTTCCAGTCAATCTACTGGGCAGGAACTTAATGTGTGTTTTACACTTAAATTTGATCTCCTCACCTCAGGGAGTAACAATAACTGATGACTCACCTTTGGGAACTCCGTTTGTAAGAGAAACAGAGCTCTGTGTTTATCAATGGTCCATGCATAACACGCTTAGAGCCTGTGCTCATTTGTTGACGTTGGCACATGATAAGATGAAGGACAACTATGTTGATTTTATGCCGCCCCTACACTCCATTGCACAGCGTAAGTGCATGAAGGAAGAGATTTAATTTTGAGAAATAATGGTTTATGGATACCCCAGAAAGCGAAGAACTGTACCTAAAGGTGCCTAATTGGTGTGACAAATTTTGTGCATATTCAGTCAAATTGAGTGACGTCCAGTTGCATTTTTCCCGCAGAATCAGCGCCTCATGTCTCATTAGCCAAAATAAAGAATAAACAGTGGAAAGACATGGGACTGTGGGTCAGATTATGTGAGAGTGGGAAAATTACAGATTGGGAACAGAAACTAACCTCCAACATGTGGTACAGCTTGACACTGGGAGTTTATAAAAAATTATTTCAGGAAATGTGCAAGGTTAACCTGTATGTTATTTGTCATGACAAGGGAATGTTTCTGAACCTTGGGACAAGCCCCACACCCATAGAGATACACCCACAATTGAAGAAGGTGTCTCTCTGGCTGTGGGCCCAAGGGAAACATGACGTAGGCCTGATTAGAAGTGCACCACCAGTCGTGATCACGCCCAAATCTGACTTTAGGCCCAGACAATCTCAATACCCTCTTAAATCAGAAGCTATTGAGGACATTAGACCAGTTTTCAATTCATTATTGAAGGCAGGGTTCATTGTTCCCTGTCCAGACAACCTGTGCGCACCCCAATATTTCCAGTAAAGAAAGCAAGAAAACCCCCACAACCTGATGAGTGGAGATTTGTACAAGATTTGCAAGCAGTTAATGCAGCAGTCAAACAGAGAGCTCGAGACGTGCCAAATTCTTACACTATATTAAGCCAGGTTCCAGCAAATAGTGAATGGTTTTTAGTCATAGATTTAGCTAATGCGTTTTTTCAGCATAACTCTTGATAAGGACAATCAGTTTTGGTTTGCATTCATATTTGACAGATGTCCTTACACATTCACTCACTTGTGTTAGGGGTATTATGAGTCATCAGTGACATACAACCAAATGCTAAAGGACAGCGTAACACCACTAATGCTTTCTACAAGGCACAGTGTGAAACTGACACCATTAAGCTGTTGCTGCATCTCGCCTAAGAAGGCCACAAAGCCAGTCTCTTCAAATTACAATATGTACAACAACAAGTGAGATTTCTTGGGTCATAACATTTCTGCAAAGGGAAAGAAACTCTCTGCTGACAGAGTATCTCCAATCCAGAAGATACCCAAGCCCCTGATGAAGAAACAGGTTCTACCTTCCTAGGTATGTGTGTGTATCCCAGAAATTTCATTCTAAACTATTCCATTCTAGAAGCACCACTCAGAGAGATGGCATATGCGACAGGTTGGACAGCTCATTCTCAGGTAAGTTGGATCGGTCGCTGCAGTTTCCCCCATGTGTATGTGCAGTAGCAGCAGCTGAGAAAGCTGGTAGACCTGGTAGGTTACTCAGAGTTGAACCTCTTGGTTCCACATGAGGTTTTGTTACTCCTACTTGAACAGAAAACCTCACACCTGTCCACCCAACAGTGGCTGCACCATAACATTATGTTACTAGACATGCCGAATGTGACTATAAAACCATGTACTGTCCTTAACCCTGCTACTCTTCTTCCAACGGAGGGAGACGGGGAACCACATGATTGTGTTGTACTGACTAACGAACTCTGCTCCCCTAGAGTCGACCTGAAGGATGTTCCATTGGAAAACACAGATTTCATCCTTTTTGTGGAAGGGTCAGCGTCACGTGACACAGAGACAGTTTTCAGACCTCCAAGCATGGCCTACACGGACGGGGAAAAGGCTGCATGGCTCAAACCAGGCTGCACGGTTGTTGACAGAGTTTGGCGGTGCCCTCAGGGCTGTCCTTGTCTTCAAAGTTGATGCATGGCAGGGACCATGCATTAAAAGGGGGAATAATATCTGCAATAAAGAATTGGTTTGTCTAATTACTCTAAAAAAAATTTAAAATGTTTACGATGTTTGCACAACTCATAATGTGGGTTGAGGTTTGATGGTAGAGAAGGCCACATCCCTATGTCCAAAAAGGACTCAGACACGGTAGTGATAATGATAATCTCCAGTGATTATGGCACACCTTTTGTGAGCCATGCCCTTAAGTAGGTGGGTGAATATTTGGGTTTTGACTTAAAGCAGCAATGTGCATATCATCCAGCTAATGTTGGGGTGGTAGAGAGAGAAAATGGGACACAAAAAAAAACGAGATTGAGCAAATGCTTTTCTGAAGCAGGCATAGGATGGGCTTAGCCCCTTTGGGATACTGTTTGGGAGACCTCCACACACAGGAATTGGACCTGTGACACAACTAAGCTATCACTGTATGGGTTTAGCTGCTACAGTGCCATGCCATCACACCTTGTCATCCTGCTCAGCATCAGAGGATGTTACTGTTTCAGTTTAAACCCCTTTACTGGTTTTAAAAAAAATCAGCGTATATAATTTTTTTCTCAGACTGACTATGAGCTAGCGTTTGGCAGAATTAAAAGCTCTCAGCCAATAAGACACCAGTGTTTCCTCGTATTTTCCTGTAAACCCTGTCTGATTGGTCTCTCCTCTGTTCACTGAAGATATAAAATTACAGGCGTGTTCTTTTACTGACGTTCAGTTACGTAGTGACAAAGTGCTCCATTCTGGGCTAGAGAAAAAATCTTCGGGGCTACAGCCCCCAATACCCAGTCCAGGTTACACCCCTGGCAGCTATGCAAAAGATGATTTATTTTAAAATTTATGTTACAATACAGGACCAACATTTGAAAATTTCATTATATCAGTAAAGTATGTGTAATGTATGTGACTGAAAAACAAAGGAATAGTCCTTGCACTGGCTTACCAGTCTAGTGGGAAGAGTAAATTTGCATTTCCTGTCACCTTTTCAAAAAGTCAGGAGGTGTATGCACTCAAAATTTATATCAAATGATTCAGGCCCTTGCTGGTCCAAATTTAGCCTATTACCCAAAGACACTTAAAATTCAACATAGAAGCAAATACTCCCATCTGTAAACCCAGTTGGAGATAGAAAAAAGACACCAGCCGTGAGTGAGAAGAAGCAAGGGTCCAGATTTATTGGTTCCGTTCCACCACACGAGATCCACACCGATGAGAATTCTCAGAAGTGATCTGACACCTGGAGCTCAAGCTCCAGTATTTATACTGTATTTACACAGTAGATAACCTATATATTTCAGAAAGACTATGATATCAATACCAATAGGGTTAAAAAAGAGCTCATCTACATTACCATGATGTTTAAAAAGAGGCTTATCAAATTTACCATTATGTTTTGAAAGAGGACTTTCTGACTACCATTAGTATTGAAAGTGGGAGAGAGAGAAAACAATTATAGAGAGACCTTGGTCTGATGTTGTTATCTCATAATGTTATGTGTGTGCGTCGGGGCCTTTGTGTGTGTTATGTCTGCACACCTGCCCTTGACTATACGAAAGTGTTTGTGTTTCTCAGCCTGCCCTCCTCAGCTCTTATATTTCTCTGTGACTAATAAACCATAGTCTGTTACTCTTAAAGATCTTAAAGTGTGAATCCAACAAGTCCTATGAATTTTCAATAAAATTACATATTACTCATACTAGGTCTCCCACCTGTTTATTTCATGCCATTTTTATCCACAACACCCTTCATAGATATGACACATTTAAATTTTGTTCACTTTCTTTAAACATATTCAATTAGAAGTAATGCGTATGTATATTTAACTAGTCTAAAATAAAATGTATCAAAAATATCGTCTAGGAGATTTATTTCAATTTGATGAACACAAATGAGTTTCATTTGGGGAGCGCCGTTTGCGCATGTACAAGACGAGCTCAGACACCATGCTCACAGTGTGTGACCGCCATTTTCTCATGCTGGCTCTAAAGGGATTGATATTGCTGATGTACTTATTGATGAATATTTGTTGTTGGTAAGGTTCCCTTTTTTGTAGTTAAGAATTTACCTCACTGTCAAAGAATGTGTATATCATAATGTTGAGTGAAATATGCAGCAGCGGAGAAATAGTTAAGCGAGGTGAATTGTTCCAGGAGTCCGGTCACTTAAATTCAGTCTCACACAATGGGCAAATTCGCATCGTCAGTGAGTACTCAATTCAACTTCTGAAGATTGCTAGCCCAGGGAACAAATGTTAGCAATATAAATTGATTTCTGGCTAGCAAGATGTCTGAGTCTAAGGAAGTATGCTACATATTTTGTCCCAGCACCTTTTTTCCAACTTCCAAATATAGCTAGCTAGATAGCCACTTGGCTCATCAACCTCAGCACTGCACACTTTAGCTTAGCCAGTTTGTGGTGTTCCTGCCATTTTATAACCTTACAAACCCAACATATATTGGGTTTTATATATAACATATATGTAGATTTTTTGGGGTCAGACAAGTGGTATTTTATCACACATCACAGTAACCACTGTAGGTTACATTTAACAGATTTGATAAACGTGGTAATGATCACCAAGAACCCAGCTAACCCTAGAACTTCATAAAATGTTCCTAAAATAGCTTTTTCTAATATTATGGTTGTTTTATGGTAAATAACTGTATTGTACACCTGTTTTTATACTTGTTTTATGTGTTTTAAATAAAAACATTTGAACTAAGGATTGTCTCTCTTGTCTCTACAGGGGGAATAAAATTGAGAAGGATTTAAACCTAAAAATTTATTAGGTTTATTAGGCATTAATTTTATTTTATTTTTACTTTATAAATGTATCCATTTCATTGAAACTGTATTTGATCGGATTAAGTTGGACCAACTCAATTACATTACATTACATGAATCAGTTTTTATGAGTTGGGTCTCTACATGTTTATTGGATGGAAATCCTGCCCTCTATTAAACTGTGTTCATCCAATGAGTTATTGTTCTGAGGGTGTGAAAGGGCGCGTGACTCTGTGTGTGTGCGCGTGCAGAAGCAGCGGCAGCGCGAGAGGCATTGTTTACTAATCTAGAAAGTGCAGACTGGTAAAAAAAAAACAAACAAAAAAAAAACTAAAAATTAAAATACAGAGCTTTCGGTTTAAAGTTTAACGGCGACATGAGAGGTTTTTAAAATTCAAACACTAACTGTAACAGGAAGCCGGGTTAGTGTTCGTGCTGAATAACGCTCTAGATTAGTGCATGAGGATGCGGTTTCAGACACAGCCCTAGTTTATTTACTGGAGCTAGACTGAGGTTTTGTTTCTGTTGTCGAAGTCCTACCCTGCTGCTGAGGGTCAGGAGAGTGAATAAAGGAAATTACTGAGTATAAGTTTCTCTCGCCACTCCACATGGGGTTTAAACTTCAAGTTTGGGAACCCCTGTAATTATTAACTTGTGTCCCAACACGTGACCTTGTTTTGCGCATGCGCGGATTGCATAGAAACGTAAAAATAAGGGGAAATAAAAGAAGTGATTAATTTATTGTGTAACACTCGAGACCAATCAAAATCATTCGCTGTTTTAAACTCACTCTACAATCCCTTTTGAATTAATCTATATTTTTGATTCATTACACAGCATATTAATGACTTTTATAGTTTTATGGATTTTATATTCCTTCTGTCCAAAATAAAACAGCAGTGTGACCTGAGAGCCGCTTCCTGTTTCCTGAACACACACGGTCTATAAACACACTCTTCTTGTCTAAAAGTGTTTATTAGAGAGATCACTCACCTTTAGTCAGCAGTCGTTGTTGTGTGGAATTATAAATCTTATTTTTTACTAAAGCTTCATGTTTTCCAGTCGTTCCTCAAAAAGGCACTGAGTTACTGTTTCACTTTCTGAATTAGAAAATATTTAGAGGAACTCGAAACTTCTTCAGTAGGCAGTTCACAGTCTGGGATTGTAGTTTACACAATATCAAACTCTATAGAACTCATCAAATAGTTTAGTGTAGAAATTCTGATCTGGTGGTTTGTTACTGTAGTTTTAAACCCCTAATGATCTGTCTATTAGTTAGCAGTGTTATGTCTCACTGGTTCACACCATCACTTTAAAGTTGATATAAAATACAGTCATAAAATAAAATGTACTTTAATCTATACAGTGAGGACCTAATGGCTGTGTGTGTGTGTGTGTGTGTGTGTGTGTGTGTGTGCGTGCGTGCGCGCGCGCGTGCAGGCAGGAAGAAATAAGAAAAAGTGAAAGAATGGTTCAAATTTACAAACACACATTGTACCCTTAAAAAAAACCCTAAACCCTTTCTATTAAACAGAGATGAAAAAAAGTCAATTTTTATAAGCAGGCTGTGTATAAAATTTATATGTTAGCATTAAAAATATATAAGCTCACATTCTAACAGAGTTAGCATGTTTCTTATAAAATGTTTTAATTTTAAACATTAACATGTCAAATCTTTTCACATCATTATGTAAATCAGGTCATGGATATTTTACTATCACTTATGTATTGTTGTTATCAATATATTTATATAATATGATATATATATAGTTTATATAATATATTATGTACAGTATAGATGACATAACAAGTAGGTAAGTAAGTTTTATTTATGAATCGCATTCACAACAATAGTTGTCCAAACTGCCGTGCATAAATTACAATAAACTATAAATAAAAGACTGAAAATACAGACAGTGAACAATAAATAAATAATAATGCTAAGAGATGAAATAGTAATAATAGCAATACCAAAAACACACAAAAAAAAAATAAATAGGAAAAATAAGCATAAAAAGAAATCTTTTTAGTTAATTTAAAAATGCTACCTGATGAGGCACTCCTGATATCTAGGGTATCAAGGGGAAGTGATAGCGACACCAAGTGTTCAAACTAGGAACCTCATATTTTAACTTTCTTAAAAGCTGAACAACTTTAATTTTATTTCTAAAATATCTCTCAATCTGTTTCAGAAATGACAGTAGCCCAGCGTTTGGACACTCCTGCTTTAAGATTATGACATAAAGACCAATCACATTAATCATCATGTACTGTAAACTCATCATCATATTAAACACATCATCATATAAACGTGCATGCTGTTGTATCTGTCTTTTTCCTGATATCTGGAAAAACACAGCTGTAATGATAAAGTCCTTCTGGATCCTACTGAGTCGGAGGAAGAGAGATGTGTGAAGGATCTCATAATTCTGTGTTTTAGCCCCAGACAGGGTTTTCTTCTCAACCGTTTTAACTGTATAGTGTTATTTACACAATTTTAATTTGTTATCAAAATGAATAAATATATTAATATATTCTAGGATATATATTTGCATATGCATTTAGGGAAGATTATATGAAATACAGAGCATAATTGTAAATTATTAATTGTAACAACATTATAAAATGGATTCCATATGTCATGATTCCCCTTGAAGCAGTGTGCTCTAAGCGCAAATGCGCGAGCACCTGCTTTTCCATTGTTGACAGTAGTGACATCTGGACATGTGTGTTTTGTTTATGTTTCTGTCATGTCTCCTCCCTGTTCTGTCATTGGCTGGGATTTCAGGTGTGTCTGTATTGCCCTCAGCTGCTAGCAGTTTAGACGCTGATCATGTCCACATATATAGTGCCTCCCAGCACACAACGCGGAAGATTATCGTAGAGTTAGGTTAGTTCAGGCAGTAGTCATAGTCATAGTCATAGTCATAGTCATTTCACGCTGGGTTATCCGCTCTCAGTTCCTTGTCATAGTTCATGTTTCTCGTTTTGTTTATCGACCCTGTTTTCCGTGACCACGACCTTGATTCATGTTTAACCCTGTGTATGTCTGTTTGCGGATCGCCTGACCTTCGCCTGTTTTGGATTACGTTTTTGGATCACGTTTTGGATTTGTCTGCTTGTCTCTCTTTTAAAATAAACAACTGTTCATACTGCACTTGCATCCGTCCTATCTCCGCTCCGTCACGATACGTGACACCATACTTATACTTTTAAGTCAATAAATGAATAATTTGATATTCATTTAGTGTTTTTCAGGTTGGGCCAAATGAAAATATTGTGTCTAAGTTTAATAGATATATAGGAGCAAAAGAGGTAGCTGTATATTACAGCACCGATAGTTGTATATATTATGACTCTAGATGAGATTATGTGTTAGTGTAGTTATATGACAAGCAACAGTCCGTTTAGAGACGGTAGGAGAGGAGAATAATGAAATCACATGTTGCAGTCTGGTCATCATTTATAATTAATGATGATGCTGAAGGCGTCTGCTGGACATTTCAGCACGTTCCAGTTCTAATGAATGATGATGATGATGCTGATGGAATTTGAGAATCTTCTGGAATGAGTTCTGTCATTGTGACGCAACAGAAGACGCCGCTGTAAGAAGGTGAAGAACAGAAAGGCGGCGTTTCAGTATTTATTTTAACTTTCTAACTGACAGGCTGTTTAACCGAGTTCAGTGCTACAATGCAGCAATTAGTTCAAGGCCTTGATGCTCACCTACAAGACCTTGTCAGGAACAGCACCCTCCTACCTCAGCTCTCTCCTGAAGGCCTACGTTCCCTCTCACAATCTGCGATTGATTAGCGACCGACGTTTAGTAGTTCCCACTCAGCGTGGCGCAAGGTCCCTTTCCAGAACCTTCACGCTAACTGTTCCTCAATGGTGGAATGCACTTCCAATCTCAATCCGGACCGCAGAATCTCTCACCATCGTCAAAAAAAACAGCTAAAAACCCACCTCTTCCGTGAACACCTAACCGACTCATAATAAAAATAAATAAAAATAAATAAATAAAAATAATAAATTGCATGTACACCTCTACTCTGTGCATTTTGCTTCCTCTGGAACTCAATTAATGGACCTTGTATGGTAGCACTACTTGTATTGTTCTCTGCTTGATATCGCTTTGCGTGTATTTTTCTCATTTGTAAGTCGCTTTGGATAAAAGCGTCTGCTAAGTGAATAAATGTAAATGTAAATGTAAGTCATGACAGCTATAGTACATTGTTTTTAAGTTGTGTCAAAAGTATATACAGTAACTCTGGCCATTTCACACATGGATATTTAAAATCAAATATTACTACATCTTACTACATTAAATCTATATTTTATTTTCATAGAAATTCAAGGAGACTGTAGATTTATGAATTCCAGATAACTGCAAGTTCCTGTTAGCGTTCCGCTGATCTTTACTGGTGGTCTGGTGATATTGTGACCCCGGGAGCTCGGCTCTAAGTGCCGGTAGCTCTGGGGTGGCCTGTCTACCTTCGGGGGCCACTGGAGCATTGACTCAGATCTAGCAGGAACATGTGTTACTCTGTTGGCTATGCAATTCTGAAGCCTAGCTCTCCTTTCTAGGACCTCTAGCCCCTGACATATTAGCCAAGAATCTCACCCTGGAGCTCATGCTTTGGCTGCTGCAAATTTTGCCAGTGGTGTCTGTGAGCTGCTAGATGCTGAACTCTTACAGTAAGCTGCCAGAGGCAACTATGACAAGTGTGGCTCTGCTGTTGCTTTGGATTTTTTGGTTAAAAAATATTCGTAGCCCAGCAACGACATGCTGCCTTTGATCTCAGGCTATCAGGAGGAGTTTGTATTAGTGTCTAAGCCACTGTTAGGCAAATGGAGGAAGTACCTTCTGTCCTATTAGCAGTGTTGGTTCAAGTTCTGTGAAGGAAAATGGAGTGGCGCACCACTCCAAACAGTTTTGCTTGTATTTTTCTCATTTGTAAGTCGCTTTGGATAAAAGCGTCTGCTAAGTGAATAAACGTAAATGTAAGCACTGGTATAGCCGAATGGGTGGATTAATGGATCTTATTGGGCAGGAGGGGAAGGGAGCGAAGCACAGACTCCGGCCATGTAGTCCTGATAGCTCAGAGCATGAGATGGAGCAAGCTACTGGAAAAATAGCAAACAACAACTTGGCTATCTCAGACACAGTGAATTGAAGCTAACAAGCCATGTTAGAAGTAGCTATTCTAGGTAGCAGTTCTCAGGGAAAGTTCAAACAGAAAAGTTATGAATATCCACAGTGTTAGAAAAGTGTTCTCAGCACGTAGTGATGTTTATGTTTAAATTACAGTAAATACTACATCATTCATCGGCTGGGCTGGACAGCAGGACAGCTTCCTCGGCTGTGCAGGGCAGCGGGACGGCCTCCTCAGCCGGGCTGGACAACAGGACGTCTTCTTCGGCTGTGCAGGGCAGTGGGACAGCCTTCTCGGCCGGGCTGGACAGCAGGACCGTTTCCTCGGTTGTGCAGGGCAGCGGGACGACCTCCTCTGCTGTGCAGGGCAGCAGGACAGCTTCTTCGACTGGCAGGAGCTCCACCGCCGAGACCTCCCCGTAGGCCTCAAGCTGCAGCTCTGAGTTCGCTATGTTAACTTCACGCGGGAGCTCCACAGCTGAGACCTCCCCGTAGGCCTCAAGCTGTAGCTCTGAGGTCACCCTGTTGACCTCAGGCGGGAGCTCCACAGCTGAGACCTCCCCGTAGGCCTCAGGCTGGAGCTCTACTGTCATCGTTGCCCCCCCCCCCCCCCAAAAATTTCTGGGCGAGACTTCACCTCTGGACTGCTCAGCGTGGTACAATTCCCTTGCAGTGGGGATGGGGTAAAGGGCGCGGGGGGTGACATGTCGCGTAGCACAGCATGCCGCAGCTGTTCCTGTTCCGTTACCAGGTGATCGAGCTGAGCAAGTCCCTCACTGAACTGTTGGCTCAGTTCCCGGAACGATGCGGATGGTTGCGTGGCGCATGGACCGGCTCGCTGCAGCAGTTCTTGTTGCGCTAACTGGTGAGCAATCCACGCCAGTGCTTCATCGATTAGCCTGCTCCTCTCCCAGAACACTTGGTTCAACTCAGCGCTCATCTTGTTGATCTGCTGCTTCCGTTTGGTAAGCTCAGTATTCTGTAACGTATCGGGACTGGAGGGGGATGCAGGTGCAGATCAAAGTCTTTATTGAAACACACAACTCAAAACCAAAGTAAACACGGTCTTCACCGGCAAACGAGAAACGTGGTCTATAATGAGATCATTCAAGGCATGGAAACGACCGATACAAATAATACAACCAATAATACTAAGAGACATGCTCAGTAACCAAGGCGTTTAAATACCAAACACAATCACACTGAAACACAGACACCTGGGTTAAATCAAGACGCATCCCCAAGTCGCACATCAGCCAATGTCCAAACAGAGGGAGGACCAAAACCAAAACAATGTCACGTGACTCGTCAGGAGCCAAGCCACAGTGCCATCTGCTGGCCGTGGCGTAACATGAATCATGTTGATATTTCTGTAAAGCTGCTTTGAGACAATGTCTATTGTAAAAAGCGCTATACAAATAAAATTGAATTGAATTGAACTGAATGAATATCCAGGTGTTAATCATTACTCCTGGTGGTTAAGAGGTGTGAAACTGAATGACCATGATGAAGGGTGGACATAATAAACAAAAATGTAAATAAAAACTACTCAATTAAATCAATAATCATCAGCCATCTTTGAATTTATCATATTTATTATATTCTTTTTATCATCTTGATTTTTAGTTTACAGACAATTTATAATTAAATCTGTTTTAATCCAATTATTCATACTTTTTAAATAAACATATTGAAATGAATACCTCACTAATTAGCACAAAAGTAAAAGGGAAGTTCAGACTGGCAGTGAAAGAAAAATGGCAGCAGATAAGGGACACCATTATGGTTTCTAAACACATGTAGGGACTGGGAGTGTATGTTATCGCAATAACAGATGATAAAAACTAGTTTAAGTGAATAATTGTACCCACTATTCAATTTCTGACCTTGCTACTGCCAATTTTCTGTGTAAACCTGGGTGGACAAGGGGCTTGTGTGGTCAAATTCGGTTCAGTTCACAACACATAGTACTGTCATCACAAATGCCATTTGTTTATTGTATCATACACACACAAACGTGCTGCCACTGCCACTGATAAAAACCACCCATTTCAGGAACTGTGCTGATCTATAGGCTTCGTAGATCATGGTGTAATCTTTTATCCTGTTCATTCTCACTGTCCCAGTGTAGGAGATTCCTCTTTCTTTCACGTGTTCCGCTAGTGGCACTGATGTAAAATAGTTATCTGCAAAAACCCTGTGATTTTTTTTCCTGCTCAAAGAGTTGCGGTCATTTTTAGGACAATATCTACACTAACACCAACATCACATTTATATTTGTTTGGATTTTCTGCCCTTTGATAAATGTCAGAATCATAAAGGAAATCATTAAGGACAGTTCTCACCCTGGCTTTGATCTGTTCAATCTGTTGCCCTCAGGGAGACGTAACAGGTGCATCAAAACAAGGACTAATAGATTTAAGAATAGTTTTTTCCCAAAAGCTATTACCATTCTAAACACATGCATGTACTGAGTTCACAGCATATGTATATAGTGTCTCAAAACTGTGCATTTCATAGTACTTCCCCCATCCGCCCCAATATCTTGTTTATTTATCTTGTTTATCTGTTTATTCTTCTTGTTTATTCTATGTACATGTTGGCATGGAACAAAAAAGGAGTGGTTCTTAATTTCATTGTACATGTGTATAGTGACAATAAAAGGCATTCATTCATTCATTCATTCATATTGCCCAGCACATCCCCATATTCTGAACCCCCATTTACCGTAAGTAATGTTGTATGTGCGGAAGTTAATACTATTTTCCTTAAAATAACACATCTCACTGCTTTTGTAGAATACACAAAGGTTAGTGACACTTCATTTAACCTACATTCTTTAAATTAATCTTTAAAGAGTTCCTGTTCGCTACAAAGTGACCTAACGTTTAGCTACCCGCTATGTGTAAATACTAAAATTAGCCGTGTTTGCTAGTAAGCGAGCTAACGTTATGCTAACCGCTGTGTCTAAATGCTGAAATCAGGATTTATACAAGGTGCTTGTGTAACGTTCACAAAACCAATTATATGTATTTATTTATTTTATTCTGCTGCTGCGTGTCTCTGTTATGAACTCCAAAACAGGAGGGAAAATGTTCATTTTTGGCTTTTGGTGATGAGGTTATACACAGTTATGCAATGTTCTATATATTATATAAATGAAAATTAAGTTAATGAAACCTACATGTATACAGATTAATTTTAAAAAAGTGTAAAATGCATTAATTAAATGTTTTTTTTTTATCAAACAAAAGTCATTGCTCATGAATTAATGTCCTATCTCTGTTAATCGGTCGGCCATTTACCTTTGCAGCTGACATGCCACATATCAACCTGCTTTGCTCTAAATCACATATACAGTCTTTACATATACACTGTCCACTTTATTAGGAACACCTGAACACCTTCTCATTCATGCAGTTATCCAATCAGCCATTCAGCAGCGCAATGCAAAAACAAACAAAAAGCAACAACAACAACAACAAAAAAATATGCAGATAAA
Organism: Ictalurus punctatus; assembly: GCF_001660625.3. Classification (NCBI taxonomy): domain Eukaryota; kingdom Metazoa; phylum Chordata; class Actinopteri; order Siluriformes; family Ictaluridae; genus Ictalurus; species Ictalurus punctatus. The sequence goes on along the minus strand of NC_030439.2, from coordinate 20,579,919 downwards.
TGTCAAGAGCATCATTTAATGTTCACATCAAACATCAGAAAGAGGAAAAAGTGTGATCTCTGCAACTTAACCGTGGCATGGATGTTGGTACCAGATGGACCAGTTTGAATATTTCAGAAACTGCTGATCTCCTGGGATTTTTACACACAGTCTCTAGAGTTTATACAGAATGGATTTGAAAAACAAAGAAAATCCTTGAGGTGGTTGGGTTACAACAGCACAAGTCCACTTAAAAGATCTGAAAACTCCAGTTAACTCTCCAGACTCATGCTTTCCACCAAAGCTGATGAATGTTTATAACAAATGAACAGTCACAGCAATTAGATATCTTCAGAATGTTATAAAACCAAAACAAAGCAGTGTTCACAGGAAAGAGAACACAGAGCAGCAATAGCATGTTGAGGAAATAGTCACGGCTTCAGCCTGGTGATTTTAGAGTCTTCCAAAAGATGACTGGTTAGAGTGGTAGAGTGGTGGGGTGGTGGAAGACATGGGCTGGAGTGTAGACCAGCGCAACTAGAACCTTAACCAGAACCTGAGTTCTGCCATGATGTCTGGATTCTGTAGGGTATAACAGTGGAATTGTGTAATAATAAAAATAAAGAATTGATCTTCAGTAAGTGTTTATTCCTGATAGTAGTGCTGCAGCACCACTCTGTAAAGTCCTATGATGATGAAGAATCACACCAAGCAAGCACAGGTTCTTTAGATCTTAGACACACTGTCTGTGCTTACACTTTGTGGAAATGTGTTACATTTAATTCAGATTATTTCTCAGTGTGAGGGAAAAATGTTCAGGAAATGCCGCTGTGAGTCGAGCACATTTCATTAAAAATATCTTCTCTGGAATCTGCATCAGATGAAAATTCTTCATAACCTGAAATTAAACAAAACAAGTTCAATATTTAAGCTGTCAGGTTGAACATTAAACATCAAAGTAAAGTTTAAGTGCAAATGTTACATAATGGAGGCTGAGACAGAGGGATGCAAGTGCAGGTATGGCAGTTTAATCAGACATAGTCCAAAGGATTAGGCAGAAATCAGTAAACAAAGACAGGCAGAGGTCAGGCGATTAGGCAAACAGGCAAAACTAGGTAGGGCAGAGGATCGAGGTCAACACAGTAAACAAAAGGTCAAAGATCAGAAAAGCAAACACGATCTAAGGCTTAGACATATCACAGAGACTAGGCAACTGAACGTAATACTTTGCAAAGTCATAGTGTTAGAACAGTCTCATATATTGTGGTTGTGAGTGTGTGTGTGTGAGATTGGAAACAGGTGAGTGTGATAAGAATGAGTGTGAGTGTTCTGTTCTGTGAAATGTGGTCACTGGTTTGCTGTGATATGACAGCAAAGTTTAAAACAAGACCCAGTACCCTAAAAAACAGGACCAGGTTACTAGTACAGGATACTAGTCCACTTTTTCTTCACTAAACAAAACGTATCAAACAATGTTAATGAGTCTAAATATTTGTATATTTTATTTCTCTACATGTTTATCTGAAATACTTGTAAATCACCTCAAGTCCTGTAGGTTAAGACTGAAGAGCTGCTTCTTTTCTGATTCTCTGAGTTTATTCCTAGACAGATCCAGTTCTCTCAGGTGTGAGGGGTTTGATCTCAGAGCTGAAGTCAGAGCAGCACAGCCTTCATCTGAGATATCACAATAACGCAACCTGCAGAGAGACAATGACACACTCTTCACTCTCTCAGTTCAGGACACACAGAATCATCAACTTTATCAGCACAGTCACTACAGCCTTAAATCACTGTGTATTACTGTGAATCATGTTTATGAAATTTTAAACAGTATAACTAAAATGAAATGGCGGTGTTAAAAACAGGTTGTATTATTTATTATTATAGTGTGTGAAAAGGTCTGAAAAGTTGCATTCATGATTCACAGAACAGAACTTCTCCAACCACAATGAAGTGAAAATGACAAAACCTTAACTCTTACAACTGTAACCTATTCCTGAGCTTTTCATCAGCAGACTTCTGAAATTATTTATCTTATTAATGAGGGATTATGTTACTTCTTAAATATCTACATATGAATGAATATGCGTGTGTGTGTTCATAATTCAGTTTAATTAAATAATTGACAAAAACAATAAGGACTGAGTTTCCTAAAAAAAACATTTTAAAGTTAAGAGAGTGCTCAAAGTGATGCTCATGCTATCATTTAACGATGATGTTTGTGCTGCAATGCTTTTGGGAAACTTGGCCCTGATTGGCTGATTCTATTACATAAATATTGTGATCAGATCATTAGGATTGTGGAAAAGTATAATAGTATTCCATTTATACTACATCACTGGGACATGTGATTGAGTCTCATGGCTTCACATATCGTTGCTATGCTGATGACACCCAGCTCTATTTGTTCTTCCAGCCTGATGATCCATCTGTCTCTGCACGAGTCTCTGCTTGCCTGTCGGACATCCCGGACTGGATGAGGGAACACCACCTTAATCTCAATTTAGCAAAAACTGAGCTTCTCATCATCCCAGCCTGTCCCTCAATCAACCACAACCTTACTGTACAGCTCAGCTCAACCACACTCAAGCCAACCAGGATGGCCAGGAACCTTGGGGTGACTCTTGATGACAGCTTGACCTTTACAGACCATCTCAACAACTGAATGGTCCTGTAAATACATTCTGTATAATATCAAGAAAATCAGACCCTACCTCACCAAACAGGCTACACAGATACTAGTCCAGGCTCTTGTTAACTCAAAACTGGACTACTGCAACTCACTACTCTCGGGCCTCCCGGCAGCTCCATCAAACCTCTTCAGCTGATTCAGAATGCAGCACCACGTATAGTCTTCAACCAGCCCAAAAGGACCCATGTCACACCCCTCCTCATCTCCCTCCACTGGCTTCCTGTAGCCGCCCGCATCAAATTCAAGACCTTGATGCTCACCTACAAGATCTTGTCTGGAACAGCACACCCCTACCTCAACTCTCTCCTGAAGGTTTACGTTCCCTCACGCAACCTGCGATCGGTTAACGACCGACCCTTAGAAGTGCCTACTCAGTGTTGCTCAAGGTCCCTTTCCAGAACCTTCAAACTAACTGTCCCTCATTGGTGGGATGAACTTCCAACCTCAATCTGGACCATAGAATCTGTCACTATTTTCAAAAAACAGATAAAGCCCCAGGTCTTACTTGAGCACTTAACTAACCCCTCAAATGCCAACCCCACATTATTCTAAAAAATTTAATAAAAAATGTACTCTGGCTCTTACACCTCTACTCTGCACGCTTTGCTTCTCTAGAACTCAATTATAAGTCTTGTATGGTAGCACTGTTTGTATTGTTCTCCACTTGATATATTGCTTTGCTTTTATTTCTTAATTTGGAAGTCACTTTGGAAAAAAGCGTCTGCTAAATGAATAAATGTAAATGTATAAGCTTCATTCTGCACTGAAATGAAATGATTTTCCTTCTCAGGATATTTGATGCTGAACCTAAAACCTCTGCTTCAGTCTCACTATTAGAGAATGTGTCTTACTGAGGAGCAGGACATGTGACTCTCAGAGAGATGATCTTACCTCAGTGTCTCCAGTTTACAGTGAGGATTCTCCAGTCCAGCAGAGAGACGCTTCACTCCTGAGTCTCTGAGTTTATTCCAAGACAGATCCAGTTCTCTCAGATGTGAGGGGTTTGATCTCAGAGCTGAAGTCAGAGCAGCACAGCCTTCATCTGAGACATCACAATAATGCAACCTGCAGAGAGACAATGACACACTCTTCACTCTCTCAGTTCAGGACACACAGATCAGTTCAGCAGGAACTTTTCATCTAAGAGTCACTGCAGTGTTTAATCACTATGAAATACAGAATTATGAATTATATGAGAGCATTACCTAAAAAACAAACAAAGAGGGTGTGTGTGTGTGTGTGTGTATGTGTGTGTGTGTGTGTGTGTGTGTGTGTGTGTGTGTCTATTGTGGTAATAAATTTAAGACACAGGAAAACACAAGGGTAACAGAGTATGTAGTTTATTGAGAATCACTATCATACACATCATACACTGGGGAGAGAACGGGACTTGTAGGAAAATAATCTGTGGGTGAAAGGCAATATAGTGCTGTGTTTGTAGCAAAGCTACTATCATCATCAGAGGAAAGAATAAACGGGTCCTACACAGAGGTCATGGGAAACAGCAGAGCCTCAGTTTGAGTAGAAGCATGAGCATAGGTTACCAGTGGAGTGATACGAAAAGCGGGAGGACAAGGAAACCCTGGGGGTACAGGTGAAGAGCAGAGACAGTCCAGCAGAACTGTAACAGCCACTGCCAAATGTGCCAGCTGATGACGTATATATTCACCCACGTCTGTGAGATTGAGCAGCCGAGAGAGAGAAGGGAGATGGTCAGCTGGACAGAGATCAGAGAGAAATGACAAAAATGAGATTAAACAGCAGTGGTAGCACTTAAGATATATCCACATATATACATGTACAAGCACATGCAAAGAATGTAGGAAACAGGTATCAATACATGACATGGAAAAAGAATAAAGTTGAAAACACACACACACACACACACACACACACACACACACAC